>NW_017537279.1:1426518-1500455 GCF_001853355.1 Bactrocera latifrons
TTAAATATTTTTTTTTTCCTTATTTCATTGAAAATTTTAGCGTTTTAAGATAAGTTACTTAATTACGTTTCAGCTAAGTTTAATTACGTAAAAAATGAACTTAAACATTCAGCGGCGCAACATAACACACACAAATATAAAATATGCTTAACAAATTTACAATATTACAACAACATTATAAAGAGCTAAACTTAACACATCACAATAAGTAGCTAACACTACAAGCTTAGGAAGTAGTATAGCAAAGGCCTGCACTAAAACTATGCTGCTTACCAAGCTAAGGCTTACAAAACAAATTTGAACTTAGGATTGCAAAGTGGTACGATACGCGGTACCGCAGTGAACTTGCGATTCTCCTTTACTAATAAGCTAACTAATAGCTAAACCTAAACTAGTTGAATTATTACATTATATTTTATATAACTTAGCGGCTATTTCGAGTGGTTACCCAGTGGGAAAGTCTAGTATGTATGTGTGTGTATACGTATATGCCAAGATAGAGCTTAACAGGGAAAAAAAAGTTAATACTCTTCACAAACAAATACGTTTCCATACAAGAACGGGATTTTGAACGATCAGTTTTTATGGCAGCTATGTGCTATAGTGGTCCGATCTGGACAGTTGGTTCATAGGTTGCATCGTTGTTTTGAACAATAATCTATACCAAATGTCGTGACAATCTCTTGTGAAATAAAAAAGTTTTCCATACAAGCAATTGATATTGATTGATCAGTTTGTATGGCAGCTATATGCTATAGTGGTCTAATCTGAATATTTTCTCCAAAAATCATAGCATTGCTCTAGACAACAGTTCATGCAAAATTTTGTGAAGATATCTAAACAAATGAAAAAGCTTTCCATACAAGAACGTGATTTTGAACGATCAGTTTGTATGGCAGCTATATGCTATAGTGATCCTATAATAGCGATTCTCACAAATCAGGAAACATTTGGGGGGAGAAATGCTTGTGCAAAATTTCATTCCGATATTTCAAAAACCACAGGATTAATCCCTGTATTCAACAAGTTCATATGTAGAACTTACGAGAGGCGCCTGGTGGTATACTATGAATAAAGGAAAATACAAAATTTTCCGCAAAATATTTGTCTTATTAGCGATAACACAATCTAACACAATAGATAATAGTCTTAACGCATTTGAGTGGCATTCTTCAGTAATAATTGTTACCGTTATCTCAACAAATAGCCTATAAACAGATGCATATATATATAAATGTCGGTGGAGCACATACGGTGATAAGCGCAAAAAAAAAAAAAATTAAAAACGCTAATTATTTATAAAAAAAAATTTTAACACATATACTAGATTTCACATAGTTTCCCCACAAGGTATACCAAGCGCCTAAATGTAGGCAACACATACCGTTAACTATCCTGCATATTAATAACTACATTCATGTACATATATTTAGCAATATTTCAATGGCGGAGGCTTACGTCTTTTAGCGCTTAACTGTTATATAGTATATATTTATATGTAAACACATACTCACTTATATACTATTTATGCGGTTGTAGGTGTATTTGTATATATTTTACAAGCGAAATAGTGCGATTTTCATTTTGGCATTCGTTAAAGCTCACTTACGAGTGAATTCAACCAGAGGCCAGAAGTTGCACATAATTGAATACAAATAGTTGTAGTTGTAGTTGCAAATGCATATTGCAACACTGTCTTAGTTAATTGCACGCCATTGTCGCTCACGTTATGGAGCGGAGTAACCTCGTTGGCCGCGCAATCAGTAGTATGTGGTGGGCTCTCGCGAATCGAGTAGTTCTTTGCTGCAACGACGACCCATTGTGATCCGCAGTGTTTGGTAGGGCAGCGGTCTGCCCTCTTTGAGATTCGCCGTTACATAGATGAGGTATGTTTCACCTGGTGTCAGATTGAATATGGTGTGCGTTTCGAGTGGCGAACTGTAATGATATGTGTTTGGAGGATTAGTTAATTTGCGATTGCTGAAATGTCTACGGTTTTCAATTATATAAACTCTAATATTTAAGAAATAATAATAGATAGGGAAAATAGGTGCATTTTTTTTAGCACAAAATGGCTAAAATACTCCACGCAATAATAGCTACTAAGCATGATTTTTTCGGATGAATATATTCCCAATGATTGGAGTATGAGTTATTATATACAAAAAGGGAGTTCGCGGAGACTGCCCAAATTATCGCGAGATCCATCCTCCTAACATTGCATATAAGGTTTTTGATCAATATTGCGTGGAGTACTTAAGCCATTGTAAATAAACTAATTGGACCTTAACGGTGTGGCTGTAAAGCTGGAAAATCTACAAACGAACAGATTTTCACCATGCGCCAAATCTTGAAAAAGACCCGTGAAAGGAAGATCGACACACACAACATCTTCGTCGATTTTAAAGCACAAAAAGGAGCTGCCTTTCGGTATGTCTGAATTGGGTATCCCTGTAAATAATACGCCTGTATAAGCTGACGTTGAGCAATACGAACATATCCGTCAGGCTCGGAAAACACGTCTACAAGTCGTTCGATACCACATGTAGTTTGAGACAATTCGACTTCCTATCGTGTGATTTATTCAATCTACTCCTGAAGAAAATAATTCTAGCTGCAGGTCTGAATAGAAAAGGTACACCAATGTCTGAAAATATTGGTCGCAGTACCCGCCGAGGGAAGCAAAGGAAGAGAAAGACCTCCACTTCAATGGAGAGATCAGGTGGAGAAAGACCGGGCTACACTTGGTATCTGAAATATGTAGAATGACGTTGAACACAATTGTTAGCTCTGTTAAAACAGGATAGTCCTTTCCGAGGCGTTCGATACCAGCCGATGTTTCAGACAGAGTGATTCCTTCTACAAAATACCTGGATAAAACAGCGGAGAGTCCTTAGGTATGGAGATTCCGACTGGTGGTAGAGCTTCTTAGAGAGAAAATGACATGTGCAAAATTTCAGATCGATATCTCAAAACTGATGCACTAATTCGCGCATAAATAAAATTTTCTCTGTTAATTCCGAAAAAGTTTGACTTAAGGAGGCAACAAATTTTCAAGTGTCTCAAGTTGTGTTAGTCACTTTCGTAAATTATCTACAAGTACACATAAAATATGGAAAAAACTCACCTCTTAGTACGTTCGACACATTTAATGGATTGAAATAGCGGATGCTGTACCACGCGCCTTCCAAAGTCGAGACAGTAGTTCGTGTAATCGATGGAACTCCGATTACGCTGCGGCAAATTGAACACAATTATGCAGTACCTGAACGCCACAAACACACGTGCAATTAACACAGTCATCGACGGTTGTAGGCATCCACAAAGCCGAACACATACGATACGACCCACACCAAGGTCCACACACAGCGAACGCAATGCGTATATTACCGCAACAGAAACACGTATTTCGTAAAGCATTATGGCTTAAACAGGCCACAGCAACCGCAGTACAAATTCATGCAGC
Organism: Bactrocera latifrons; assembly: GCF_001853355.1. Taxonomy (NCBI): domain Eukaryota; kingdom Metazoa; phylum Arthropoda; class Insecta; order Diptera; family Tephritidae; genus Bactrocera; species Bactrocera latifrons. Next base: position 1,429,985 of record NW_017537279.1, read on the forward strand.
ACGAAGGGGCATATGTGGCAAGTTGCATATCGTAGTCGAGACCGCAGCGTAGATTGAGATGCGCATTCCAATTATGTGGTTTTCATTGTTGATGACGTTGCAAATGTAATAAAGAAACAAATACGGTTGGGTTTAAGTATTAGTTAAGTATTAGTCGCTAGTATACACACCTTATTGTTCGACTATCCGGCGAACTGTACCATGCAATGGTGGCTAAGGAGCAGCGTGTGCTCACATCGAAGACTGTAATGTCAGCCGGCAACTCTGGCAGGTGCTGAAAGATGCCGGTTGTCGTGACAGCCAGCTATTTGGTAAGCGTTAGAATATCTTAGACATTAGTGCAATACAAATCTGTGGCCACTTACTCCCACTTTGTGTGCGCGCAGCGTCTCGTCTTCGTTGCTGGGCGTGAAACGCGCTATGTAACGCTGACCCTTGTGCACCTCTGATAAACGTATATATGTGGGCCTATATATACCGGTCGCATTTCCCATGAGCGTGCGATTGCGCAGAATTTTTATATCGATTTCGCTGCCGCCGCACGGCACAATGAGATAACGCAGCTGCAGCGCTGTTGTTGGCAGCATGGTTTCTCTTCCAGGAACCTGCGAAATGAATTAATTTTACATTTTGTTTGTGAAGTCTTTGAAAAAAAAAAAAATACATTTGTAAATATACAAAATCGATCATAATTAGTTAGGGAATATATTTTGAGATACCACAGTTCTAATTTGGCAGACAATGTCACTTGACAATGACAATGACATACTAAAGAAACTCCTCAGATGGTTTTGCGTTTGCTTCGTTCAGTATTGCTTGAGCTCGCGTTAAAGGTGGACATCATCAAATAGAAAAAGTCCGCCATATACTACAGTGTTTCTGCGATAAAACGGAAAGCAGACGGCTGAGAATATGAATAGGTCTTATGTTCTTGACACCTCAATAGCCAATGACTTACAATTTTGCCCTAGTCAATTCCACGCCTGAAATCTTTACGTGCAACATGCATCATGATCTAGTAGTCCAATGGTCGAAAAAAACCGTATCGAGTTCGCCGTGTCCGACTGTGTCGATTTTCATAAACTTTGCTGAAGAATCCCTTTGGAGTCACTTAAAAAGTCTCGACAGAGAAAGGAGATCGATGAATAGCCGTCAAGCGAAAAACCTCAAGGTTTCAATTTTCAACTGCGAATCGTTGCTCATTCATAACAGCATAAATTCATTTTTGAAGTGGGCCGCTCACAACAAGGTCTAGCGAAAATGGTCGTGTTCGAATACCGGTGAGCCGAAGCAAACGGTAGTACACGCTAATAGACGGTCAGAAAGGTTTTACAAGTTATTTGATGGGATTGGCATAGAATCAGCTATTATGAGTACCTCAACAGTCTGATCTACTTAACCGGAACGGACTCGAATTTTTATTCGACCAAAAACTCTCAACTCGGCAGATTGCTGCCGCTACATCGACAACAAAAGCAGCTCTTCTACATCCCAACTCTTAATTTGCCAGAAACTCCGACAGCTTAGTTGAAAGGTTTTCATGTATCCACCGCATAGACCGAACTTAGTATTACGTGATTTTCATTGCTTTTGCAAGCAAGAGGGAATCGTTCCCGAATAAAAGTGCACTTCCTCAAATTTCCCCACTACAAATTTCCCTACTACAATTTCGTTGTCCCCCACGGGAAAATAGCTGGGGTTCGACATAGATACTAAACTGAACTGGAAAATTAATATCTAAAAATTTATTACAAAATCTGATATGAGTACTATAAGAATTAAGTATATTGGTGGTTGAAAAGAAAGAGTTGTGGACGTAGCGAGCTTCAGAGCCAGATCAAAACTGATCTATTAAATCAGACAATATTATCAAAAAGTTGAATTTCAATAGTTGATTAAAGAACGGAACTAGACTTGAATGAAGAAGAAGTTTGGTATAGGAGGAAGATACTACCTCAATGTATGCCATTGGATTCAAAATGAACTGCTTTATAGGGGCAAGTGTTCAGTTCGAGAAACTTGAAATGGCTTTCGCCTACTAAGCTCAGCTAGTATCTAGTATCTTTCAAGTGAAGATCTGTGCAGTTCTACAGTTAGTCAGGCAGTACTGCTAGCCTTTTCAAGGCAACAGATCGGGGTTGTAAAGAAATGTGGTCAACTCTCTTGTTTCTTGGTCATAGGGATACTTTTGGAAACGAAAATACCCTCGGGAGCCTCGCTAAACGAGACCGAGACATAGATATTGCCGCGACCGCTAGAAACAATCAAGAGAGAACTCAATACACAATTTGAACATGTGGTTATCTATATACATAAATAAAAATGAATCGCCAAAATGTATGTACGCTCATAACTTTCATACGAAACCCCTAAAAATGGCCCTCTCTTTTTCCCATACAAACGAACGAATGTTTGTGAATGATGAAATTTTCAGAGGTTATTCGTTGTGGAGGGGGGATTTCAAAATAAAAGTACCTTATACTTTTCATGAGGAAAATTCTTAAAATTGGATAATAATAAAAAAAATTAACTCTTTTCCACACAAATTTTTTTTTTAATTTTTGTTTGTTTTGTTTATGATTTATGTTTGTTTGATTTATGAATTATTTGAATCGTTCAATTTCGGTCGCTTGCTTTTTTATTCCGGCAATTCAAAAGAAAAATTATTGAAAATTATTCACTGAAAACTTTACATATGTGGGTTTTACGCAAAATGATCAATTGCAGATTGAAATTTGTTACGAAGCCACGAAGAGGTCGTCCTAATATCGGTCCGCGTTTGTTTTTTTTTTTTGCGAGCAACGTATGGCAGGCCAAGGCAAGACAAAGCGAGAAGCACCCCCAGGATGCGATATTGAGCAATGGATGGAAATATAAATATAACCACATATAGGCTGCTATCCTGAGCCGTGTCCAGATGCGACTAAATTATGCCAAGAGAAGAACTAAGGACTTATTACCTACATAAGACCACGAAAAGTATATACAAACCTACAACTGACATAACGAGACATGGATATTTGGGGAACAAGCCTTAAAAATGAGAATACCCTACAATAACACTTGCAGCAGCAGCAAACTTGAATGGAGTAAAGAAGCTGTTCTAGTTATTCTTCATCTGTTAGAGTCTATCTCTATCACAAAGCAGACATCGAGCTCATGGAATCCAGGAGGTATCAAACCTTGAATGTGTATCTGAAATCAGACATCGAGCTCATGGAATCCAGCAGATACAAAAACCTTCAATATCAAGCACTGAAAGGCATAATGGAAATAAGTAGTTTCATTAGGGACATAGTTTGAACACAACAATGAAGCAAGATATCCAAATATAAAGGTCTCAAATGACGAAGGACCAACCTACTCTTTCTCTAAAAATCAATTTCCTTCTAGACATTTCCTTGTGACTAGTACTTACCTTAAAACTGAAGACCTGCACGCCATTTAGCCCCGATATTTTCCGCATGGTTATCATATTGTCGCTCAGCGCAACCGGATGCGTCCGATTATAATCCACTTGTGTCGAGGCAATATGAAAGGTGAGATTCTGGCGGCGTGTATGCACACCAAATATATCCAAGTAATATGTGAGATTCGGTAGCACACCGCGCAGCAGCTGTTGCGTATGAGCGCCAGTACAGATAATGTTGACGTTGCGTACATCTGGCGRCAGTGAGAAATACATACATACGAATATATGGTTGATGAGATATGTCCACAATGCAATTACAAGTGACCGCAACGTTGTGTGGTAGGTAACTCACCAATTTTCTTAGCACGCTCCGGTGGTCTTAACCATATGTGATCCACCAACGAGCCGGGATAGCAGTTGGCTGGCCCAGCAACAGTTTCACGCGCCGTCGCACCCGAGAAGTATTCATTGACGGCGTTGCAGAAATTCAATTGGCGCCGCTGTGTGTTCACCACCAGGCAGTAATGCACCGCATGGAAATCAAATTTACTGCAACGCAATGTGAGCGCGCCCAGCCGAACGAAGAAAGTCAATCAGTGATCAATGCATATTTTACAGTTAAAGCGTTGCCTATGTAAATATGTAAGTATGAGAGCTAGTGTGTTGCACTCACCTCTTGTCCCACTTGACTATCATTTGACGATTGCGCACCAGATTCTGTGTGCGTATGCGTATGTGATGCGTGCGATTGAGCAGTGGCCAACCGGACTGGGGATGTGCTGCATGCGCCTCGATTTTGATGGAGCCGCGCTGACGGGCCTGCACGAAGATGTCGTAGTGGCCGCGCAATGCACAGGGCAACACCACCGTGCGTTGATCCGATTTCAGTGAACGCGATAAATTTACTGCCGACGGAAGTCAAAATGAAGCGTTGAATGCATGATAAACCAGAGGAGACGAGCATTGCCAGGCAAAGATTAATGCAAATGCGCACGTCAAAGTGATGAAAATACGGTTAAATTGCATGAATGCGGAGTTGCAGTTGTGAACGGTGGGAAATGTAGAATATATGCGTAATGTGTAATGGGAAATTAACGGTAGTTTGGCAGCAAGGCATGAAAATTAAAGCAAACTACATTTGTGTGCAAATGAACGCCATGGCGTATGAGTAACTTAACTTGCTGGCAAACTAACCGAAAGTACCTGATTGTGCTACTCACTTGTTTGATTGAAGTAAAGCTTGCGCACGACCTGCTGCGAAAAAGTGATGGTTAATGGCGCTGAGGTGTTGATATTGAGCAAGAATCTGCAAAAAGAGGAGTAAAAAATTGTTATTATAAAAAAATATATGTAAGAGTATATGTAAGAAATGATATATCGTCACCTAAAAATGCAAAGTAATGTATCACAAAAAATCGAAATTAAGTTCTTTACTGCTTTTTCACTACATCATATTACATATATGTATGTAGCAAAATATTTTCAGTTTCCGCTGTCAGATATACCAAATATATGACCAAAAAGGAGCGGTCTCTTATCGGAGGCTTTTGTTTCCTTTTCATTGGTGATGTTTTATACGTGGCGGTTCCTAAACCCAGCGCACAACCAGGCGGAGGGGACGTTTCACCTTCTCTCTTTAGCTCGCCTTCAAACGGATGTTCTTTGGTTATCCTGAGAATACTTGGTCTAAGACCAGAGGCCTTGAGCTGTAAGTGTAGTAAAACGGAAATCAATTTATTTTATTCCAAGTACATGAAGTCTCCTTCTGCTTCAATAGAGCTTTTTGCACGGTCAAAAAGCATGTCGAATGAGTGTTTTAGCTCGTTGACCGGTATGGCCACCAGTATGCCGGTGTAAGCCTTTTGAATGGCCTCTATGTCTGCATAACGCTTTTCTTTCATGGGCAAATGCATTTTTCGGAAAATTAAGAAGTCGCACGGTGTGTATAAGGTGATTACGGGGAGTGGTTAATGGTGAAAATGTGATTTTTGGTGGATTTTAAGCGATTTCAAGCTTCCAAAATAACAAGTATCAAAGTCAGCAAAGCTGCTGAGATAGCTAAGAACGTAGGAATCAACTACTAACTAGGAAGATATACATCGGTAGCCAGGCTGCAATTAAAACAACAATATTACGACGCATTATGTGAAAGAATGCTCTTAGAAGCAAGGAAAAAGTAGATGTAGTATCTACCGAAAAGCGGTTACATTTTAACTTGGCTCTAAGGCACACTAAATTCCGAAAAACGAAACCGCTGATGAGATTGTCAAAAGTGCCATTCATCGGTCTACCAAACTAGTACAGTAAAAACGGAGGTCATTAAAAACGATGCACCGAAACTTGCGGAAAATCTGACAGACGGATCATAAGGTCATGCAGGTTGACCAAGATCACCTGCAAAGGAACGGACGGGAAACAAGTAAGATTTGTACATAAACGGTCGCTTTTTCCTATTAATGACAACCTACTGATATCACATGGGAGCCGGATGGGCACAAATAACGACGATACATGCAGTAAGTGCAGGGAAGCAGGCTAGATAGAGACGGTGATGCCTCTTCAGATTCTGTCCAAGCTTAGCTCAACCACGTCTTGGATATCTAAGAGCTCCAGAATTCAAGGAACTAGCTGAAGTATCAAAATTGGATATCAAATCTGTACTAAACTTCGCAAATAGCTTTAACATCCTTAATGATAAATACTGCAGCCCAGTTAAATGGGAATCTCCATTTGGTATTACTAAGGACTAGTAGGTCTTCGTGGCTATATAGAACTAGCAAAATGTTTTCCATTTGACGCAAACTGTTGGTCAGTTACATTTTCAGATTTAGTTTATCAGTTTTGGCAGTTATTGAACAATGAATTTGTCTCAAATTTCTTATTTCTAACCAAATTTCGTGTGCGGATCGTTGCGTATGTCGGCAAAAGCTTACGGTGATGCAGTTTTAACAAAAACTCATGAGGTATAAAGTCTTCAAACATGGTCGGGAGATCGTTGACGACATGTCTCGTTCTGGACGATTTTGACCTTTTCAACTGATGAAAATATTAAAAAGTGAAGAATATGGTGCTTGAAAATCATCAGATAAGTGTTCAAAAGAAGTCAAGAAAGCACGAAATCTCTTGCAAGTCCGTGATTTTGGTGAATATTTTGGGTATGAAACGCGTGTTTGCTCGACGCTTTCGCCAACAGGTTTCTTTGGACATGCTTGATCGTGCGAATTCCGATCCTGCATTCATGGAGACCATTATAACTGCCAATGAGATATTGATTTATGAGTTTCACATGCAAACAACTCAAAAATCATCGGAATGGAGGGGAAAAAATTAGCCGAAACCAAACAAGTAACATCCAAGGTACTCAAAAATCAAGTTGATGCTCACTGGTTTTTTCGACATTCGTGGTTTTGTGCATCATGAACTTGGTCCGAAGGGATAAACGGTCAACGAGAAGTTCTATTTGGCCATATTGAAGCGTTTGCCTGAGAACATTTGTTAAAAACGGCGAAAATTGTGGAAGAATAATTCACGGATTTTACACGATGATAATGCCCTATCGCATCGAGCCATGATTGTGACCGAATTTAAAGCGAAAAATACGATGAATACTATCCATCAACTACTGCATTCACTAGATTTGGCTCAGAGTAATTTTTTTTTTTTTTTTTTTTTTTTGTTTTGTTCTTCAAACTGAAATTGCAGCTCCGTGAAACCCTCAGGTGATCGCAGAGATAAAACAGAATTCGCTGAAAGAGCTAAAGGCTCTCCCTAAAAGTACTTATGAAAAGTGTTTCGATGACTGGACAAATCGTTGGCATTGGCATAAATGTATTTCGTCTAGTGTTGATTATTTTGAAGGCGAAAAAATATATATTGATGGATAATTAACCTATGTAACCTCATTCCTTGTGACCTCCTCATCAAATAATTAGACTGATACAAAAACTTTAAAGAACAAAACTTCTTTCCAAAATGAATAGTAATTAGAAGCCAAAAACAACTTCGATCGATAATGAATATATAAGTAACTAAAATACATATTACATTTAATTACATTCTCCAACAGAGACTCAGAAAGTGTCCGTTACAACTAACATACTCACACCTGCCAAGACAACAACCAAAGAAATTATATAATATAAGCGTAAACGGTCACACGGCGTCAAGCATCATTAACTTCACCACAACATTAATTAACACGCGCTGAGGTCCCACACCTCGATTTTTTACATACATAATGTATGTATATGTATATTTAAAAAAAAAAAACATATACCATACATACATATAGTGGTATGGGTATGTAACCAGCATGTAATGTGCATGTAATTGCTGTTTTGATGTTTCAATTTGCACGCGAGGCTGACAAATATATGCAAGCAATTAGTTTTCCCTTCCGGTCCTACCATATTTGTCTTACTTATACATGCAACAACACATAATAAGGCTAAATTGAAAAATTATAATTTCATATGGTGTAATTTGCAGTACTGTTGCAAGTTGACAGCGCGTAAAATACTCAATCATGTGCGCCACTGCACTTTTTCGCCGACTTGTGGCACTTCTTACTCGGCGCCTTGCCTGCGGCTTGATGAGTTGGTGTCAAAGATTTTGACAGGCTATTGTGGCATAGTGAGCATGCAAATTTCAAGACATAATGTGATAAAAAACAAGTAAGGAAGGGCCAAGCTCGGGTGTCAACGAATATTTTATACTCTCGCATGAAGTGATAATCGAGATTTCAGGCGTGGTTGTGAACCGATTTCACCCATATTTGGTACATGTCATCAGGGTGTTAGGAAATATTATGTACCGAATTTCATTGAAATCGGTAGAGTACTTCCAGAGATATGGTTTTTGGTCCATAAGTGGGCGACGCCACGTCCATTTTCAATTTAAAAAAAAAGCCTGGATGCAGCTTCCTTCTGATATTTCTTCCGTAAAATTTAGTGTTTCTGACATTTTTTGTTAGTCGGTTAACGCACTTTTAGTGATTTTCAACATAGCCTTTGTATGGGAGGTGGGCGTGGTTATTATCCGATTTCTTCCATTTTTGAACTGTATATGGAAATGCCTGAAAGAAACGCCTCTATACAGTTTGGTTGACATAGCTGTAGCAGTTTCCGAGATATGTACAAAAAACTTAGTAGGGGCGGGGCCACGCCCACTTTTCCAAAAAAGTTACGTCCAAATATGCGCCTCCCTAAGGCGATCCTTTATGCCAAATTGCATTTTAATATCTTTATTTATATCTTAGTTATGACACTTTATAGGTTTTCGGTTTCCGCCATTTTGTGGGCGTCGCAGTGGGCCGATTTTGCCCATCTTCGAATTTAACCTTCTTCTGGAGCCAAGAAGTACGTGTACCAAGTTTCATCATGATATCTCAATTTKTACTCAAGTTACAGCTTGCACGGACGGACGGACAGACAGACATCCGGATTTCAACTCTACTCGTCACCCGGATCACTTTGGTATATATAACCCTATATCTGACTCTTTTAGTGTTAGGACTTACAAGCAACTGTTATGTAAACAAAACTATAATACTCTCTTTAGCAACTTTGTTGCGAGAGTATAAAAAGCGCGAAAAAACGTTAACCGGCGCTGCACCGAAGCTGAAATACTCCTCACAAATAAAAAAGTTTCTAAACAAGAATTTGATTTTTGGTTTGGCAGCTATAAGCTATAGTGACACAGCAACAGTACAAAATGTTCTCGTGCCAGTGAGACAAAGAAGTGCTCATACTGTCGAGAATATTGCTGCCGTTAGCACATCAATTGAGGAAGATCCAAATCAGTCTCTTACATGTCATTCTGAGGGGTTGGGCAGCTTTGTGACGTCATTGTGCCGAATTTTATGAAAATATTTTGACCTACATCCTTACATGATCAAACTCATGCCAGAACTGAAGCCGCTTGACCCCCAGAATCGTTGTATATTCGTGAATTGGTCTGAGCAACAACTTGAAAATGATCCAGATTTTCCTGGAGAAGGCAGCAATCCACACGTACTTCATGAGTCACAATTGCATCTCGAAAAAATTACGATTTGGTGGCATTTACGTCATTGGGCCGTACTTGAATCGCTACCGCTGGATGATAACCGAATATTTTTAGCCCGAATTGGATGATTTGAACTTGGATATGTGGTTCCAACAGATCGGCGCCACAAGCCGCACAGCGATTGTCACAATCGATTTATTGAAAACCAAGTTTGGTGAACGTGTTATCTCACGAAATAGCCCGGTCAATTGGCTGTAGCGGTCGTGCGATTTGACTCTTTTCTGTCTATGGTATATGTCAAGTCTATGGTCTATGCCAACAAGCCAACGACGATTGATGAACTTTGTACGAATATCGAATGTGAAATTGCACTAGTATCGGCCGATTTGTGCTTAGAGACAGTCGAAAATTGGGTTCAGCGTCTGGACTTTAGAATCCTGATAGGTCCAATCGAATGAGCTCTTCAGCTCTGTTCGTCCCAAGCCCTTAAACAATCGCTTCCAACACATTTACCTTTAAAGAATTTAGTTGTAGTGAGAATTTATACATTATATTTATGCTAATACCGTTAGAGCTTCCATAAGTTGCATGCAAATTGTATTACCTTCGAGGAAAATTGCATTCCCGTAACCCTCCGTCTTTTTGAATAACTTAACAAACACATAATAGCAACGTAGTAGGTCGGCTGGTTTCCAATTTCCCAGCTGCTTTTCCATTTCCTCTTGCCCTTACACTAACTACATACATTTCATATTATTTCATGAAATCAGAAACTCAATTTATACCTAGGAATTTCTACGGGAAATGACCGTCTAAAATAAAGGAGCAAATGCATTTTGCCTAGCAGTTTGTGTGTTTGCCCCTCTCTCACATTTCCTTCACGGCTTTGAAAAGGAACAGCAACGCAAAAGTATTTCAATTTATTTTGCAAAAGATTTGTTTACATTCACAGATTATTAAATGAGGAAAATGCGATTATGGAACACCAACAGCTTCACCTCACTTTCCGGGTAAGGGCATTTGGGTGGGAGCATGTATTTAGAAATTATGCTCAAATGGTAGGTAAGGCGGTGAACTAACGAACTCACTGGTGTAGACATGACGAATCGACGCTAATATTAATGCAGAGCTTTGTGGGGGCATTAGTAGCATTGTGGCATGCCACAATTGACCATACTGTCCTGCTAACTATGGCTTACTCGCATACAATTTCGGTTATAAAGTAATTATGGGATTTTCATCCCTGTTGCTTTAGAGGATGTAAAACAATTGAAATAAGACTCGAATTGAAAGGGGATCCATTTCGAGGTTCCTTACTGTTATTAAAAAAAAATAAAAACAGAAACTTCAAATTTAATGAGGAATGTTTAATATTATTCGAAAAAACATTTCTTGGCAGTTTTATTTTGAAGATTTTCTCTTTCAAATGTTGGTTGCGACTACGTCTCAGATGATCCATCTGTTCAGTGCAATTTTCGAAGACTCGTTCGAGCATTCCGACTGGTAACTGACGTACGACAAGCGTGATGTTTTGCCCCAATCGAAGCGGAATTTATCGCATAGACTTTAGACTTTACATATCCCTACAGGAAAAAGTAAAAGAGTGTGATATCACTGGATTTTGGTGGCCAATTTACCAGCTCAAAACTTAAAATAATATGTTCACCGAAGAATTCTCTCAATAAATTAAGACGCAGTATCTTATGCCAGCGAAGATGTCCTGCAGGAGACATATCCGATACCTTTTTGAAGCGCAATAAGCAGCCGCTGCTACCGCTGCTACTCCGTTTGATACACTACCCACTCTCACCTTCGGATTTGTGGCCTTATTGCTCTTTTCCTTGTTTACTAACTCGCTAGTATCAATATGCTGCTGGAAGTAGCTTTCATAATAGGTGCAGGAATGTAGAGTAGCCTTGCGGAACGTAATCATGTGTACCTCATCTAGGTGCCCGGTCACAAAGGTATAGCCGGCAACAAACTGGCTGATAAGCTCGCCTGCTCCGCAGCAACCACTAACATGTCAGGACCTGATCTGTTTCACCGGATTGGGTCGCCATACCATAAAGGAGTTGCTCCGCAAGGAAAAAGGAGTAGACAGAGAGAAGAATTGGCAACAACTACGTGGCATTCGGCGTGCCAAGTTGCTAATGGGCGACCTCAGCAGGCTTAAATATGCAATCAAACTGCCTAGAGAAAAAACTCAGACTACTAGTCATATTTTACACTAGCCACTGCAAGCTGAAGAAGCACCTAAAATGTCGGCAGAAAACCTCAAACACCAGAACATCTGCTAATTGATTGCACAGCAGCAGTCATTGGATTCATGTTTCCAAATTTGGATAAATTTACTTTGCTAGCACTCAGCAGAATATTGCACTTTATCAATATGCTGGGACTAGGTGGGTCTTTGTGATAGACCTGAGGTCTCGATGCATTCTTCGTTTATCAATCAATCTCAATACCTAAATCCTGGATCAGAGCTGCATAGTGCTGGGTTTTTCTGCGAACATACCAACAAGGAATATGTGGACTTGGTGAAGCCGCTAGTGAAGCGACACTGTAAGTTTTTTTCGGTTGGGTCGAATCTCTGAGAACACGTCGCAAGAGTTTTCTGTCAGGAGCCTTTTCTGTTGTTAGCTCTATATCAAATTTAACTACGGGCTGCCAAATCTCTGTAGCGTATTCACGCAGAAATGGCTACAATGGCTAGGTGCACTGCTTCGAAGTGTAATTTCGTTCAGAGAGGTGAGTAGTCATTCCGATAGCAGAGCGGCAGCTCTGGTCTTGCGTTAGCTGATAGTGTGCAGAAGATTAGTCAACGACTGTTTAACCTCACTAGTAATATCATCAAGTTACTGCATTATCGAGACTTGTTTGAGCACTTGTTCATAATTCTTACGTAAAACTCATCAGACTGGTAACGAAACTGACGTCTTACACCGGCTCTGTGGAACCCGTGTGAGCTTTCTGAGTGTTGGTTAGCTACCAGTTTCTGTGCTACAGCGAAATTATTCCGGCCTAGAGTGGAATGTGTAGGCTCCATTAGGGCATAATAGACCGTACGTCGCAGAGCAAAACCTCAAGTTTACTATCTTAGAGTTAAATTACATAACTTGCTTTTAACAAGGTGCAGCTTGCTTCAATGATAGTAGTTTGTATGGCGGTATGGTGATATTGGTGTTCATACAATTATAGAAGCTGTATGACGTGAGGTCGAAACTTTTTGCACCACTGTCCGGTTTGTGACATGACTAAAGTCGACATGCCTTCTACGAATCAGGCGAATTCATATTGGTTGCAAAATATTTTTCCAACTTCAAGGCACTTTGTCGATAAACGGAAGTCTTTTTGATCCACACCTAGGAATTTTAGGCGTTCCAGCAAATAAATTTCCTTACTGAGCCAGTCAAAGGGATTAAGGAGAATATAACGCTAATATTGGCTGAATTATCGACTGAATGTCTTACAGTTACTAAATTTTAATTACATATAATTTAGTTCAACTTTAAGGATAATCATAACATTTGCCTTGCTCGTATTGCCAGTAGTAGAAATCAACAACAATGGCAACACGCTGCAAACACTTGTTAATGCAAGCACCCATAAAAGGCCCGAATTGGGAGCCACATCAAGTCGTTATTGTTATCGCTGAATCGTCTGTCGGCAACATTAAAACATTTATTGCAAGTAGACACCAAATCGTATAAAGTTGCAGGGTGAATTGTCAACTACTTGCCCCCAACCGCCAACCACAACGCATGCGATGTTTCCCGAATTAAGCAGGGCGCTTAAGAAATATTACGACGGCGAAAAGATGAATGTTATGACACCAACACCATTAGCTGAGGCGGCCATTAAACTGGCAACAGCAACAATTTCAATGTTGCTGCCGGACGCCACTTGTCATTTTGGCGGTCATCACCACCACCAAGTGGCTGTGGCGAATGAGTCATTCCCGACATTGCCACACTCACTAACGGCGCGTGCATAGCAATGCTGAAGCGCTGAAGTGATGTGTGCTGTAGAGAAGCGAGCCAGAACGCCAAAAATGTTTGCCATGTACTCGCACATAAAACCACTTTCGACTGCCGGAAAGAAGTGGCAACAATCTTAGCCAAACATATGCATTGTTTTTGTCATGTTTACTAAGTGCGAACGCATACGAAATGCTTAACCATTTTCTCGTCTTTGATGGCTTAGTTAAACTTGATGCTGTATGCAAGCAGCAAAGCCATTTAGTTGTGCATGTGAGATGATTGGTGGTGCTGATGGCGGTGGTCCGATTGTGTCGCCCACTTGATTTACTCCTCGCTTCACTTATTTATGCGCCCCAAACGATGCGTGTACGCGTCTGGACGGCGCATTTCAGGCATTGTCTGTACTCGTGGCTCAGCTGAGTTTCGACTTTCGTTGTGTGCTGCTCTATGTGTTCCTATGACAATTGCTCGTAAATTTAACTTTAATTACAACAGTGGCAGAAATTGCGTAGTGAATGGAAAATGTAATAAGTTGACGCGTTTGTTTTATGACTTCCGCGATTGGCAGACATTTTAACTTTTTAACGAGATGGTAGAAGATACTCGGGTAACTCCAAGCAACAAACTTAAAGCGAAACTCAGAAGTGTTAACATTGTTAGAGGAAATAGAAAATGTATCTGTATTGTAGATACGATTCGAACATTTGCAAATAATTTAAACATTTAGAATGTTTTTGCCAAGTGGGAAAGCTCTATTAAATGGACGCTCTATTACGCGGGGAACTCTATTAACAGTGCTATTAGCCGATCCCAAAAATTTTTGATGTTTATTAAGAACAATCTATTAAGCAGACAAGACTATTAATCGGACACACCTACCAAGCTACGACTCTGGACTAGGAAAAATGTCAATAGTATAAAATTTTTGTATCCATAATATTAGGAAAGAAGTAATCAAGGAAAAACAGACTAACAGCAATAAGACCAGAACTAGTACTCATGTTTCGTATTCGTATCATTAAAAAGGTAAGGCTGAAGAAAATACTTGCCGTCTCTTATGATGGATAAAGCGCCAATCTGAACCAGACAAACTTAAGTAAATCAGACTACATTTTAACATGGTTAGATTTCAATAGTAACTTTCAAGTGAGGTTAAATTCTAGATTTGAATGGAGTAGAGTTTTTGTAAGTGATGTGAAAGCTACATCTATTTATAGCGATTGGTCCTAAATGGGCTGCTGAGTATGGACAGTGCTATACTCCATTTTTTTTTTTTTTTTGTTTTTTTTTTTTTTTTGATGTCTCTCTTTCTAACCGTCTACCAAATGCGGTTAGCCAGCTTCCAAGCGTAAGTACTAGGTATAAAGAAGACCAGTGGATTTCTGTTGAATAACCACGAAAGAATCAGAAAGCAACTATATATAGGGATATCCAGATGACATTGCTGGCATTGTCGACGGCAAAGATTAATTTCAGTGTTGTAAACAATTGCAGGAAGGCTTTAAGCTCACTTGCATATAATTTCGGTTTCCGGTCACAGGTACGTTATCGGCAATGAAAAGGCAGACGAGTTGGCAAAGATAGGAGCCTCTTTAGACAAATCCTAGGCCGAGTTAATAAAATGCCCACTGTCAACGGTTAAGAGGGAACAAATATAAAAATAAATAACAAAGCAGAAATGGTCCAAGTATGAGAGGAATAGTGCCAAGGACTAAAATAAGTAATGAATAACATCTAAAATAGTATATGCAAACTTACACCCACATAACGGGGCACTGATCTTTTGGTGATCATGAACTAATAGCGGTGTGCTTTATAACAATATTTGAGGCAGCTTCAAACTAGAATGGAATACAAAACTCTCTTCCACTTACTGTGGATGCTGAGCTCTAGCAAAAATCTGTCACAAAATACTTGGAAACCATCAGGCACCAAACAATGAAATCGTTAGGAGAGCTAAATTAGATAGGTGATCTCCAATATGACCAGTTCAATATAGTTGGCGCTCAAGATGACTACTGGTCTGAGTTCCCAGATGTTTAAGCCTTGATCTCGCAAAGACGGGACAATCAAGATGAAAGTGTGGAAATGTGGAAATGTTTCTTCCTCGCCTTTTTTGATATACATAGCTTCTACAAATGCCATCCAGTAAAATTCTTAACCTTGCCGCGGGACCATTGATATGACATTGAAAACTTAGAACGCTACAACGAGAAAATAGTTAGGACGAAATGCTCACTACAACCGTTACGAACCACTTTGGGCCAAAAGGATCTTGCGATAGCACAAGAACTAATGATATCGCAGCGCTGGCCAGACTCCTGCCAAGTTCAACCATCTAGTAGCAAAACGAGAGAACAGAGGTGATAGCTCGTCGGCTTTGCAATCACCTGCGATTCCACTGTAGCCTGATAGTATTAGCCTTATCACAAAGTGAGACTCTGCCGTTGATATCAATATTAGACAATCCATTGCACAAAAGTCCTCATACACCAGGGAATCGATAAAAATTTAGTATGAACTCCAATACAGGATCTCTTACGATTTACCCTGCGTTTGCCGTGCTTAGGTAACGTTGTACTGGTCACCTGCCATGCCAAATTTAGATATGCTTTGCAATGCCAGATGGAGGTTCAATTTAATTTCAGCTGATGTATTAGTTTTACAGTATGTCAACGCTTTTTAAGCTTTTTTTAAGAGTGACTTACTAATATCTAATCTTGTCCTTAATATAGTTCTTTGAATTGCTAAGCTCTTAGATATTTTAGACAAGTTATAGATAATGCTGGGCAAAGGAATAAGAAGTGTTCCAGCTTCACTCTCATCCCTTCATCTATGCACTTTCTGCATGTATCGTCGTTACTTCCGTCCACTCGGCTCGTATTCAAGGCCGTTGTGACCTGTCGTTAATACAATAACCGTCCTGCACTTTTTGAGAAACCATGTGGCTTAAAAACATGCGTGTTTTTTTCGAGACTTACAGCATTTCTCGACGATTCTGTATGTCTTTAAAGCATTCTATATCACCCTAATACGTCTGTCAGCCTTTTCGGAAAGTTCATTGTATATTGTTTTTGGTAACTTCAGTATGCCTGTATTTGTGCAGTAGGCAGAAGGATGAAACTTTTAGCAATCTCTTCGGTTATTTCGTTTCCCTGGAATTCCTTTGTGGCCTGAAACCCAGTATAAAGTGATGATTCTATTCGTTCCCACTCCTCACACGTAAGGAGACTTAAAAGCCTAATCTGCTAAGATCTTCAGCCTTGTAGTTTCTTGCAATAACGCTAAGGTCAGGCACCCAAACCAACCGCAGCATGAAGTAGCTCGATGCCACAGATAGTGAGTCTAGACATTATTTTAACAGTTTTGAGAGTACTTTCACCAAACTAACCGACCAAGTGGTTAGCAAATTTGAATACATACTTTTTCATATGAATTTATTTCAGTATTATATATTTGAAAACCATTTGGTTTGTATGTGAATCATGTGAATTTTTCATTTCAGTACAACAAGCGCCTAAAGTCAACAATGTCACATGCAAATTTTGCATACATGCAACAGTTGCATGCCACAATGCAATGGTAGCAGACGACGAAATCTTTTTGCCATAATAAAATCAAATTCTGTGGCATTTTACGACAGTTGCAATTCGCGATGAGAACCGCACAAACCGTGGGAATGCTTGAAAGCGCTGCATTTATGGTATTACAAATCCTCAGCGCTTGGCCTTGTCAAGCGCTCATGAACGAGCATCAGGAGACAGCCAATAGTGTGATATTTCTACGTCCACAAGCCGAACTGGATGCGGAACCATGGCTCTCGGGTGTACAGTGTCTAGAAGCGTACATGAAGATAACTTTTATAAGTCGAGCGCGCCTAACGCGTGCCTATAACGTGCTCATAACGAACAGCTACAACATATCTTCGCCCGGCTTGGAGATACAGGACGGCATCACGAAACTATTGAATGAAGTTATTAGGCAAAGTAATGAACGGGGTCGCCGTTTCTACCAGCTGCGCGCTGTATACGACAACAATAAATACGTGAAAGTGAAAATCAGCGACAGCGCCGTCATTCCCACTGATTACTACATCATTATCGTGGACAGCGTGGACTTACTGCGGCAGCTCATGAGGGATTACATTAGTAGAATGAATTCATGGAATCCAGGCGCACGTTTCCTTTTACTGTACAATAATTCAACACGACGAGACAGTGAGCATGCGGTGGCAATGGAACTATTCACACTTTTACAAAAACAATATTATGTGCATCAAATCGCATTGTTATATGCTACAACTGATCTCAACTACTCGTTTTCGGTAATGGACTATTACAACCATGAGAACTGTCGGACGATTCGTGTGTCCAAAATAGGCGAATGCACGAATGGTGTGCCACAACCGAGCACAGCGGAGGTAAAGAGAAGGTTGCGCAAGTTCGAGCGCGAAATCGAGATAAAAAACTGCACGTTTCTAATGTGTGCGGCCATTGCAGCGCCGTTTGTGGAAAAGAACTGTCACACGGGCATTGAGTTGCGTATTATAACCTTCATGCGCAATCGTCTTAAATTCAAAGTAAGTTTTATCGATAAATAAAAAACATCCGCATAAAGTACTTGATGGATCAATTTGTAGATAGCTATCCTATGTCCTATAGTGGACGGAACTGTACAACTTTCGCAAAATCTAAAGATATCTTGTCATCTAAAAAAGTTTTCCATACAAAGACTTGGTGATAATCGATCAACTTGTCTGACAGATTATGCTATAGTGGTCCGATATCGGTTAGCAATTACGACAAATGAGCAGCTTCTTGGAGAGAAGAAAAAGGTTGAAAAATTTCAAATCAATATCTCAGAAACTGTAGGTCTAGAAACAGCAGGGTAGGTTTCAGCTTCCTTAAGTATATGTCGCTAATGCCTATATGCGATACAAACTCAATCGAAGAAACGAAGTTTTCTACGAGGTTCTCATATTCTGTTTCTGAGGGTATGATAAGTTGTAAGCCGATTTGGTGGGTTTTGAGATCATAGCTGACACACCTGAAAGTACAATTTGTAAATAGTTTAACCGATATTGTTATTGGGGCTTGCCTTTTCAAGAGTCTTTTTGTATCTTCGGTTTTAGTCGGTACGCCCATTTTAAAACTGTGGCGTAGGAATGTTAGAGAATATTCTGAGCGAAATTTTGTTCAACTGGATTAGGGACTTGGTGAGATTTAAGATATTAACCAAGACTAAGACAAGTTTATATAACTGTACCAAGTTCCACAGGCCGCCAGGTGGACGCACGTATGGAGTTCAGCTCCTCCTGCGACCCTGATCAGTTCCATGAAATACTTCGTTTAAGTTAGCTCATTTATACAGTCATGAGAAAAAATATAGTTCTTTTATTTTTTATTTTACTTGTAGATCAAGCAATCATGTAAGCGTGATAACCGAGGAGTACGCGAGGAAAATGGCACATGGACTGGCCTACTTGGCAAGCTGATCGACCGCAACTGTGATTTCATATTGGGTGGCTTCTATCCAGACAACGAAGTTAATGAAGACTTTTGGGCTTCCACTTGCTACCTCTCAGATAGTTACACTTGGTACGTAAAGCTGGCTGACCGCAGACCAGCATGGATTGCACTCTATCAAATTTTCCAAGACGAAACATGGATGTGTTTCTTGGCACTGTTCTTACTTACTTCGCTATTTTGGTATTTCTTTGTCAATATATTACCGGAACCGTTAGATCACAAAGACTTGTCGTTAGCTGGTATAAATGCCATGGCGGTCTCCATCTGTGTGGCGGTTGAAGAGCGTCCTGAGTGTTACGCTTCACGTATTTTCTTTCTCGCCTTGACCTTTTATGGTATGAATGTTGTTGCCGTCTACACATCCCGGCTGATTTCTGTATTCACCGATCCTGGCTTCATGCACCAAATAGACACTCTCAAAGAAGTAATCGAAGCTGATATACCGTTTGGCGGGCCGGATGAGAACCAGGACTGGTTTGAAAATGATGAGGATATGTGGATCTTCGAAAAATACAACGATTCCAGTTTATTCATACCGAATTCAGTAAATCTTCGTGCCGTAAAAAATGGCAAGCGTGTGCTATTGGCAAGCCGCATGTATGTGTTGCAAGACAGGCTGTCCGATCAGATTTTCGCATTCCCACAAAATGTTTTCTCGACACCACTACAAATCATAACAAAGGCTGGCTTTCCGTTGATACCGGATTTTAATTGGCTAATTGGCGCTATGCGTGATCACGGTATATTTCAGAAGATTGAACAAGATTTTCAGTACAACAACACGTACCTGAATAGAATATCGCGCATGCGTCCGGATTTTAAAAGTAAAATTGAGAAAATGTTACGTCGTCTTTATTTAGCAATATACCTAAAATGTCTTACATTCCAGAGTCCACGATTGTTCTTACCACCGATCATCTGAAAGGACCCTTCGCCATATTAATTATAGGCATTGTGGGTGGCATAATTTTATTTATATCTGAACTCATTTATTACCGGATAACTAAAACTTGCTTGAATAAGAATACTACGACGAAGCAGTCCAAGAAAGCGTCGAAATTAAAGCGGTCTAAGTGTACAAAAAAATCTTCAAAAATTAAAACTAGACCTCCGAGTACTTGGTGGCCATTGAAGAAACGTTTTAGCAAGACAAGGAAAAATAGCGCAAATAGACAGCAAGGAAAGATCAAATCCAATAATATTCGACAAATTGGTGAGCAAACTTACGAAGTGAATGCTGTAAGGGATATTCGATTTACTCCGATCAAACGGAGATATGTCGACTTGCGTGTCTTCTATTAATTTTTAAAAAATGTTAAATACAGTTTCAGTTTTAAAATGATACATGAGTGTAAGTTTTAGTTGGAGGTCTGAGTGGTTGCTTGCAATAAAAATTAAAAAAACTAAGTTGCTGAATTGATATTTTTATCCTCTCGCAACAAAGTTGCTAAAGAGAGTATTATAGTTTTGTTCACATAACGGTTGTTTGTAAATCCTAAAACTAAAAGAGTCAGATATAGGGTTATGTATACCAAAGTGATCAGGGTGACGAGTAGAGTTGAAATCCGGATGTCTGTCTGTCCGTCCGTCCGTGCAAGCTGTAACGTGAGTAAAAATTGAGATATCATAATGTGAAACTTGGTGTACGTATTTCTTGGCTTCATAAGAAGGTTAAGTTCGAAGATGGGCGAAATCGGCCCACTGCCACGCCCACAAAATGGCGGAAACCGAAAACCTATAAAGTGTCATAACTAAGCCATAAATAAAGATATTAAAATGAAATTTGGCACAAWGGATCGCCTTAGGGAGAGGCATATTTGGACGTAATTTTTTTGGAAAAGTGGGCGTGGCCCCGCCTCCTACTAACTTTTTTGTACATATCTCGGAAACTACTATAGCTATGTCAACCAAACTGTATAGAGTCGTTTCACTTAGGCATTTCCATATACAGTTCAAAAATGGGAGAAATCGGACAATAACCACGCCCACCTCCCATACAAAGGTTATGTTGAAAATCACTAAAAGTGCGTTAACCGAGTAACAAAAAACGTCAGAAACACTAAATTTTACGGAAGAACTGTTAGAAGGAAGCTGCATCCAGGCTTTTTATAAAAATTGAAAATGGGAGCGGCGTCGCCCCCTTATGGACCAAAAACCATATCTCAGGAAGTACTTAACCGATTTCAATGAAATTCGGTATATAATATTTTCTTAATACCTTGATGACATGTACCAAATATGGATGAAATCGGTTCACAACTACGTCTGAAATCTCGATTATTACTTTATCATGCGAGAGTATTAAATGTTCGGCGACACCCGAACTTAGCCCTTCCTTACTTTTTTTGTCTTTCTCAGATGTACAGCCGACTAGCGACTTGAGGATTTTGTAGCGGCTCTGTACGTTGGCAAAAATCGTAGTTGTGTGAGGAGTGATGGAGCACAGGCTGTCAAATCTGTCACCAAAAATTTTGGGGTTTTCGAATGTCGAAATTTTCACGCCATCGACTGCATAAAATCTGTACTCCTTCGTCCAGCTTTCACTGGTCGCTATGGATTTAGTTGGGAAGAGTGTTAGGTTCCGTGAAGCGAGGAAGCGAGAAAGATCGGATAGATATCCGCTTACGTTTGAGCACATGCCATCGATTCCATTGCCCGACGTCATTACCGTGCAATCATCAGCGTACGAGGTGATAGAACTTCCTCTAGTAGTTGAGGGAGTTTCGAGATGCAGAAGTTAAACAGCAACGCAGAGAGAGCATCACCCTGCAGAACGCCCAGCTTAACTCTTCTAAATTTGGAATTTTTTAGCTCGAAATAGTACGAATTATTGACGACTGCTCAGGTAGTTCATAATCCACTTCTTCAGTCCTGCAGGGATCGTAGATTTTTCGATTTACTCAAGTGGCGTTATTTATTGACTTTGTTAAAGGCTTTTGACAAGTCCAACGCTACAAGGATCGTCCTTTCGCAAGGTGGTTTTTGGTTGAGGCCGTGAACTATTTGAACGTTTATCACGCTAAGCGCTGTGTATTTTTTGAAAGCCATGCTGGTGGCTTACTAGGTTCATTTGCTGCTTGAAAGTCAGCAGTAGCAATCCCCACAACAATCAGTTCTACCGGATTTTATCCAGCCATCGGCTGTACTTTCGGTGATTTAACCTCATTTGGATCGGTAAGTTTAAGTGAAGGTAAAAGCGATGATGTCGCTTAACTAAATTCCGCAAGGAAACAGAAGGTCGGTCAAAGCCAGAAAAACCTGAGACGGTGCCAAAGCAACAGTACTCAATCGTTTGAGATGGCGCTCCAGAGACGAAAACAATAATTTTTTCAGTCTACCAGGAGCGGTTCGTCAGCTAGCGCCATAGATCGTAAGATGCCCAATGGAGATCCAACTGGGTCGCATTCCGAACGAGTCTGATGATGAAGTTCACTACAGCGGTCCGATAGCCTAAAGCTAAAATTGTCGGAGGGTTCCATGCAAGAAACTCTCCTTCCAAACCTCCCTCCCTCCTTCGACCCATTAAACATAGCGATAATCTCCAGAACCATTACAATAGCATATAGATGCCATACAAACTTAAAGAACAAACCCAAATTATTGTGCAGGTATCCTCATGACATTTGGCAAAGATTATTTTCCAAACATTTTGTTCAGATCGGTCGTCGTATCCATAGATACAACTGAGCAGAGGTGATTTGCTTTGCTATGCCTTACAACTATTGCTTTTAATCCATAAATTCCACAAAATAGACAGTACTCTGCTCATACTTCCTAGAAATTAATGAGGTTGAGAAGAAAAGGTTAAAATTTTTTCGCAATGAAAGCATAAGTGGAATTACGCTTACATATTTACACAACCGAAACGCTTTAAGAGACCCTCCCTATGTTTATCACCACAATATTTTCGCATATTGCATATTGATGTCGAGATAAGGAATCTGAAATCTCGACAAATAACAACGCTTATCAAATAGTCCATCTAGATGTAGCAACTTTCAAATAACCTCAACAGTGTCAATGCGTAAAATTTATCTCTAACTGCAGCACATTACTTCCTTACTTCCTTCCCGGTCGACCATCACGTCTACGTCATCGCGTGCCAAATACGTATTTGCGTTATGAGGAGCAGTTTCGTGTGTCCTCGAATATGGCTGGTGCAATATTTGGCAAAATGGCAAAATGTTTTTACTATCGGCGCTATGGTAATGTACAAAAAAAAGAGCTAATATCAAGTAACTGCCGTAAAAGCAATGCAACCAGCGGCAAAAGCAGCGCCAAGAGCCTAATTCGAGCAGAAAAACGTTTACTCAGTGCAACACTTTCCACAATCACGCTTCACATAAAAAAAAACTTAAAAAAAAAACGAAACTATTTTAGATGTAATTGTACTTACATGACCCAGAATTTGTAGAGAACTGTAATAACCTAGGTAATTATCTGGTACAGTTATATTTTTATGTCTCGTAATACAATTTCTATTAAATTGTTAAAACTAAGCTTAGATACATGCTGATTTTTGCACACTTCTTCTTTATTGGCGTAGACACCGCTTACGCGCTTATTGCCGAGCTTACAACAGCGCGCCGGTCGTGCTTCCTTTACACAGTTTGACGCCAATTCCAAGTGTAACCATTGTCCTTCTCCACATGGGCTTTCTAATGGAAGATCTTCCTCTTCCTCTGGCTTCGCGGTTCAGCTTTGCAGCTCGAATTATTTTCTCCATTACTACAACTTAGAGTGTGCCATCCGTATTAAGGATGCACAATATGTTAATTGATTTTCGATTTATGTATTAATATATATATGTACGAACTCCAAACAATGGAGGAAGTTGGATTCTCATAACACAAATGCCTGTACCTCATGGAGAATATTATCTGCATTTGAAATGTATTTGCAGCCGAAAGATCCGCATCCTACGTGTACGTCAGCCATATCCTTCCCACTCCACAACTCAGATCGGATAAGGTCAAGAGGATCGAAACGAATGCATATTTTGATCATATAATTTCTTAGTAACCATTTTAAATTTGTCATTATAACTAATCTACACAGCTTATTTCGAGCTTTTGTGAAAGGGGACCATAAAAATTAATCCCACTTTTTCATAAGGGGTTAGAGACCTCACATACAGAGTTTTGATACAAACAAAAATTATTATGTATGTTTACCATGAAAACTACATATGTAAATACCTCAAATACATGCATATTCATATAATAAAATCTACCAATCGATCTCTCTGACACTTCACAACCAAACCTAAAGATTTTGTAAACAAAACATAAAACCTAATTTTACGACTTCATTAGTAATAAACGCAGTTCGATCGGCAGAGCTCTGGACTGCAATGACATGCTCATTCATGCCACTCGTACAAGTCACTCGAACAGTAAGTTGATCGTCAGCTTTGACGTACCCAAGTTCGCACAGAAGCGGTCCGCTGTCCGTACACTTTTATGTTTGTTGTTATTGATCGGTTCTGATTTAATGGCAGAAAATCGTGTCATTTTGCGCGGCAAATTTTCCATCATCTTGAACGTGTTGTACAGTTGTATACATATATAAAATGCAACTGTTCGGTAGTTATATAGTATGTCCGTATGTGCATGTGTTTAGACGATCCTCAAGTTCAGCCGTCTGTGTTTCTTCTACGCTGGTTATGCTAAAGATAAATAATGATAAAAGGCTATAGCAACAGCACTATTAACAGTGCAATACGAATGTTGGCAAACAGATGCTTATTTATAATGGCGGTTTGTAAACATTTTCGGCAATTACACAGATTATGTATGTATACTAAACAACAGAGCAGTTAAAGCAGCCTCTTCCAGCCTTGAAAAAGAAGTAAACGGGGTTGGTCTTGTGGTGAACGAGAACAAGACAATGCAACCAGAGGCCATGCATAAAGAATCCTCGCGTTTCGGGAACTACGTCACTGTTGGCAGCAACTTGAAAAAAGTGATGATTAGGATATTTCTTAGAACCAGTATAAATTACTATAATAATCTTAGCCTTGTGCTCCTTTTGGGATCTGTAGAAAATTGTGAAGCAGATCTCTCTTGTTGTACAACAATTACGCTCTATAAGTTTCACATTATTTCCGTCCTAGGATATCCTATTATACTTCACAGCAACATGTACGATGATGAGCCTAGTAGATGCGAAAGCACTTGGAGCATTCAAGAGAACCATTCTCCGCAAGATCTTAATAGCCGTCCATGTGAGCGATGAATATCGAAGAATCACAAACTTTATGAGCTCAACGGTGACATGAGTGAAGCTCATACAAATGCAACGAATGCGCTGATTAGGCTCTGTCGTATTGAAGATGATGCTCCATTGGAAAGCTTCTTCGATTACAGACCCGTGGGGGGACAACGGAAAGAAGGGCGCAAAAGCATTAAATACAAATACTAAGTGAAAACCGATCTCTCTGCTGCGTGACCTCACAAAAGATAGAGGCAACTGGCGAAATTTTGTGTTCTCGACCCAGACCGACCCACGAAAGAAGAATAGAAGAAGGAGTTTACAGTCGTAATACTAGGATATGAAGGTCAGTGGTTAAAATGTATCAATAAAGTAATATAAGGCAAAAAACCGTTTAGTATCATTCAAGTAAGGCTAGATACAAAAGGAAGCTCGACGTATGAATGCCACACGATTAAACTCAAAACAAACCTCATGGGTCGATTTTCGATTGAAGCGAAGAATGACGAAAAGTGAGTCACTTACAGTTACATAAAACGATAGCGGTATTAGACAAATCAGGGTGAGGCGGTAAAAGTGGTAGTCAAGCCAGAGTTGAAGATCAGAAGGATTGATTGATTCAATTAGACCCGGAAGCGGTCAGCTTAGTCCAACATCAGTCCATTCTTCATAAAAAAGCTAGGCCCATATCGATTGTGACTCGCCAGACGCTACTAGAGCTCTCATGTAACCACCTTTTAATCCAGAACTGTATCTAATACACATAGTTTATATTTTCACATTTTGAAGAAGATATATTAGGTATAGTTGAATTAGTTCTCAGTTTTTCAGACATCGATTTGAAATTTTCATCACGTCCTATCTCTCCATATATCAGTAGCTTTATATCAATACCAGCTTCTGACTTTCTGACTTTTGCAGTATTTTCCAATTCGACGTTGAAACCGTTAAGGTAGCAGTAATTTTACCGCTACTGAGTGTAGCCTCCTTCCAGGGAAGTGGCCATCCACTCAGCAAAGCGTCGATGCTAGCCTTGAATTCACTAACTGTGCGTTCAGGATTGGTGAAGAAGTGTATAACCACGCTAACAATAGCATCGAGTGTTTCTAAGATAAGACGGGTATGGGTGCCAGGCTTTATTATAAAGGTGATGAGCTAACAAGGAAATGCACACCAGAATCGTTTTCGGTATAACTGGAGCGGGGCGGTGCTCTCGTATTCTTTTTTCTTCTATCTACAAGATAGCTGGCTTTCGCGAAAGCTTGGAGAGTGTTGTGTCACCATCGGTACTTGAGCTGTCGCAAAAGCCTTTTGGCCCAAGATCAGACGCAAAAGATCTTGTGACCACTTTGCCTTCAACAAGATAAGCCTCTCCCTAGTTGTGGCGCTTTTAAGGAACCATTGCCATATTGACGTTCATGTTGTAAGGCTGGGAATCTTACCAGACGCCATTTACAAAAGCTGTGTGGAAGAAGATACGGTGGAAACAACTCAACACCTCAAGCCTTGACTGTCCCGTGTTTGGGATATCAAGACCTAAATACCTGGCCTTATTTATAAGTTCGAACAGGAGTTCTTCTTTTCTATGGCGTCATAAAGTAGGAGTCCACATGCGATCTTTCTAAATCAGCCATCTAACTTTCCTAACTTATCCTTCCTCCCCAAGAAGCCGTTTATTTGTTTGCTGCCATACAAACTGAACGATCTGAATTAAGTGGTTGCCAATGTACCACGAATCTCTTAAACTACTGTTTGCCGTATTATATTTACTTGCACATACAAATGTATGTTCGCATAAAAAATCGTTTATACATATGTACATATATGTTTACATATGGATGTTGCAACATCGCGTAAAATGTTGTTGCTTTGGTGTTAATGTTGTTGTGTGTAATTTGAGCCGCTACAAATTCGTACACGCGGCAGAATTCTATTTGCATAAAAATCACTACCAGAATTATGTTTCATATTTAACGCTCCAGCAGCAAACATAAGCAGCGCGAACATACATAAGTACATGTATGTATGTAGAAATGTGTATGCTGGTGCGTTGGCACATATTTTTCATTTTTTATATTTTTTTTTATTTTGTTTTTTTATTATTTTGTTTTGACTAATTAAACGTCTGAACTCTTTTGTGCAATATTTATTTATATAATTCCAGGAATCGATTCATCGCTAATGGTTGTTGTTGTTCTGCCGTTACGCTGCTGCCGCGAGGCACATAAGACTTGCGAACACCCCAAGGAGCTGGGTTGTTGGAGTAAAACTGTTTAGCCAGGAATACAGCGACGCAGCCAAGCAGCAGCGGCAATCAGCGCGCTTTCCACAGTCCAAATAGTCGTATTTAATGTATATATGTATATATGGTGTGTACACATATACAAATGTGTGCATATATGTATAATACATTTTATGTATGTATATTTGTACACGCTCTAGCGATTGCGTTTAGCAAAGTGCGAACACAGCAAACGCGGAAATTGCCGTTGGCCAAACAAAGTATTTACATGTGATGCACATGTTTCGCCACCTCACCGCCCTCCGCCTGCCGCCTGCCGCGCACAAATAGCAAAACATCAAAAGCGCTTGCATTCCGTTCAAATGCGTCGCATTGTATTTTATTTTCGTATCATTAGTTGTGAAATTTATTTTAATACTCTGCATGGTGTGTGTGCGTGTGCAGCACCACCTTATGGGCCAGTTAGTGTGAGCTTTTTTTCAACTCTTTCATTGGGCATTGCTTTCGTTTTTATACACACGCAACATGTTGCCACAGTGTATGATAATTCTGTGCACCATCATCAGGCATCAGAGAGTCGGTTATTATTGGCGCGATAACGGTCAACATTGACGGGTGCGTTCCCACCGGCATCATTTTTGTAGAAATATGGAACGATGATTGCACCGGCTTACAAACCACACCAAAACGTTGTTTTTTCTGGCGGTAGTGGCAGCCCTTGAATCTCTTCAGGTTTCACTTTGCCTCAAATGCGGCAATTTTTCTTATTTGCATATCCTTTGAACCAGAAATGAGCCTCATCGCTGAACAAAATCGAAACAAGCTCGAAAACTACGGATCCTTTTTAGTACATTTCAAAAGCTCATAGAGCAAAGCGATCGCGCTTGGAAAGTTGGAGCACCTTCAGTTCAGATAACTCGCGTGAGGCACTCAACTAATTTATAAAAATTCGGTCATAGCATTATACTGACATTGTTATTTTATACATAGTGTGATAATGGGCAAAATCCAAATTCAGTCACGCCTACTTGCCATATAACCAAGTTTTAGATTCGTTCAAATGCCTTTATTGTACAGGCGAAAAATCAAAGGCCAGTTAAGTTATCGCAAGAAAACTTTGTACAAAGAGTACCCTGGAGATACGAAATCTAACGTGTCAAAATTATCGAAATTGTGCAATAACTTATCAAGCGCCCTGATATCGAATATGAGGACTTGAAAGCCCAAACCAGACTTTTTGCCTAAAAATAAGTACAGAATAGGTCAATCTCTAAGATAGAGCAATGAAACTTAAAATAAGGAATTCTTGCTTGAAAATCGACGTTGAATAGTCAGCGATCTTTCTGACATCATTCGAAGAATCAGTGAAAACCATTTTGAAAGATCATTTGGGCCTAAAAAAAGTGAAGGCAAGATTGGTTCCAAAATCATTAAATTTTTTCGAAAAACAACGTCTCGTTAACGTCTGTGAAACAAAGCTTTCAGACTACCAGAATATTTTGAAACATATTATTACAGGCGATGAATCTTGGATTTAAGCTTACGTCCCGGAAATAGACGATCAATCGGTCGAGTATAGAGGCAAAGAGGAGCCGAAGCCGAAAAAACACGTCAAAGCAGGTCAAAAATCAAAGTTACGTTTGCAGTTTTGTTCCTTCAACTGTCAACAAGGAATACCTTTTGATAGTTATGCGTCGTTTGCGCGAAGCTTTTCGTACTAAGAGCCCAGAATTATCGGCCGACAACTCTTGGTTTTTCCACCACTATAAGGCACCTTTGCATACTACATTGAGCCTTCGTGAGTTTTTCGCCAAATTTTCAAACAAGAACGTGACGCAACCACGATATTTAGCTCCGTGTGACTTCTGCTTATTGAGGAAACTCATACGACCGCTGCGGAGTCCGTTTTAGAAAAACAAGCGTATTAGGGTCGAGGAGGATTGCGTTGAGAGGGACGACATGTATTTTAAAGAATAATTTAAGAATTTTAAAATTATGTACAAAATCTTATTAAATATATTTTGCTCATAGTAGTAATCTACATATCACATTATCTCCTTTGGTTGGATTTCCGGCCTTGCTCTTTGTTAACTACTGGGTTGCACCCGAATACAGCCTTACCTTACTTATTATTTTAGGTTTTTGGTGTTATCGCAACCATTTCTGTTGCAATTACGTGGCAATACTAAAATTACGCATCACAGACAGATGGGCGTCGGTGCGCACCACGCCCCTCCCCATGCGCTGTATGAGCGCATTTACCAATGAGCTACATAAGACACACACACACATATGCGCAGCGTCAGTGGATATGTTCATTTTTGATATGCTTGCTCGGCTCCATTGTTGTTCTTGCAGTTGGCGCTCCTATTTCGGCCACTCATTAAACCGGCATTTTTATTTGGCGCATTTTTATTATTGGCATCAATTTTATTTCGCATTTTTGCTAGTTTTTTTGTTTGTTGTTTTTAAAATGTAGCGTGCAAATATTACGAGCATATTCGCATTTGTTGATTGTTGTGATTTCATTCACTACGCATTCGATGTCGCGACATGTCTCCCTCGGCTGGCTATTGGCCGCCGCACAGTGGTAACAAAGCAATCAAATACATACGAGTAGTGACGCCATTAACGGTATGCTGTAGCCGAGTCTAGTTTAGGTTAAGGTCTCAGATACCAAACTAAACAGTGCTTTGCTCTATGGATTCTTGAAAAGTTCTAAGAAGATTCGATATTTGCGAGACAAATCTTGTTCAGCGATAAGGCACATTTCTGGCTCAATGGGTATGTAAACAAGCCAAATTGCCGTCATTGGGATGAAGAGCAGCCTGAAAAGTTTCAAGTGCTACCATTTCATGGAGAAAAAATAATGGTTTGATGTGGTATGTGAGCTCATATTTCTTCAGAAATGATGACGGTGTTAACGTAACGGTCAATGGCGACCGTTTTCGAAGCATCATAACCGACTATTTATGCCCGAAATTGAAGTTCGTGATCGAGGCAACATTTGGTTTCAACAAGACGGCGCCAATTCCCACACACCGCATCAACCAATGAGTTTATTAAGAGAGAGTAAACAGATCATTTCACGTTTTGGGACGGTCGATTGGCATCCAGATAGTGTGATATAACACCATTAGACTTTTTCACGTGAGGATATGTAAAGCATAAAGTCTATATAGATGATCTCGCTTCGAATCAGGCCTTGGAGCAAAACATCACGCGTGTCTTTCGCCAGTTACCAGTCGAAGTGCTTGTACGAGTCACCAAAAATTGTACTCAAGGGCTGGCCCATCTGAGACCTAGCCGCCGCCAACATTTGTAAGAAATAATCTTTAGAAAATAAATGCCAAAGAATGTTCTTTCGAATGATTATAAACATTCTCCATTATATTTTTGCTTTAAAAAAGTAGGGAACCTCGAATAATATGTATAACTTTGTATCGATACACCTCTTTACTATTTCGTTCAAAACATAAAATGTTAGGATGGGTTAGTCTGATAGGCTCGTAAGCCACGCATAGACCAGACACGGTCCTTAGAGATGGCAGCTTAAGTGCCGTTCAGTAGTTTATCAGAAGTAGTCGTCTTTCAGAATGCCAGCGCTTGACGGGAATTTCAACAGCTTCTAACCATTAAAAAAAACCAAATCTTCAATTTTACAATATTTTCACAAAAACAAAAAACAAAATAAACAAGCAAGGAAGGGCTAAGTTCGGGTGTCACCGAACATTTTATACTCTCGCATGATAAAGTGATAATCGAGATTTCAGGCGTGGTTGTGAACCGATTTCACCCATATTTGGTACATGTCATCAGGGTGTTAAGARAATATTAYAYAYCGAATTTCATTGAAATCGGTTRAGTACTTCCTGAGATATGGTTTTTGGTCCATAAGTGGGCGACGCCACGCCCATTTTCAACTTTTAAAAAAAGCCTGCAGCTTCCTTCTGACATTTCTTCCGTAAAATTTAGTGCTTCTGACGTTTTTTGTTAGTCGGTTAACGCACTTTTAGTGATTTTCAACATAACCTTTGTATGGGAGGTGGGCGTGGTTATTATCCGGTTTCTTCCATTTTTGAACTGTTTATGGAAATGCCTAAAGGGAACGACTCTATACAGTTTGGTTGGCATAGCTATAATAGTTTCCGAGATATGTACAAAAAAGTTAGTAGGGATCGGGACCACGCCCACTTTTCCAAAAAAATAACGTCCAAATATGCCCCTCCCCGATGCGAACCCTTGAGCCAAATTTCATTTTAATATCTTTATTTATGGCTTAGTTATGACACTTTATATTGTTACGGTTTCCGCCATTTTGTGCGCGTGGCAAGGGCTGATTTTGCTTCGAACTTAACCTTATTATGGAGCCAAGAAGTACTTTTACCAAGCTTCATTATGATATCTCAATTTTTACTCAAGTTACAGCTTGCACCGACGGACTGACAGACGGACGGACGGACAGACGGACGGATTTCAACTCTACTCGTTACCCTGATCACTTTGGTATATATAACCCTATATCTGACTCTTTTAGTTTTAGGACTTACAAACAACCGTTATGTGAACAAAACTACAATACTCTCTTTAGCAACTTTGTTGCGAGAGTATAAAAATTGCTCCACTGTGTAGTGTCGAATTGACTAGTTCGATTCGCCAGAATGTCAATGCACACACATACAGTTATATAATATGGTTTGTATGTTGTGGCGCACACAGGATTTTATTCGCTAATTATTTCGGTAAGGTTGTAAATTCGTTGTTGTCACGAAAATAGATTTGCGCCTGGTTTTCTTGACACGTTTTTAGTTTGGGCGCCTGAATCGATTCTTTTGGTCTGGTGCACAGTAAAGGCACAAAAATGTTGATTCGTCATGGCATGTTGGCCAAATGGTTCGCACAGCAATTAAATATGTACAATTTTAATATTTTGATGAGCAGCGTCTATGCAATTTGACAATGACTCGCGATTTGTGGGCGGCAAAAATGAAATATTGTTTCAATTAAATCGCCGAAATTTATCATTCTTGTAATTGATGCTATTTTATTATTAGTTTTAGTTATAGTTTCTTTTTTTTGGTGCTTTTGTGTTTTGACGAATGCTTATAGGCGAGTGAATTAGTGTCTGACACATCAGGGAACGCACTGCCTTACTCGTTCTCCCTCCACAAGCTATATTAATAACATCTTGTATGGGTTGAATTGACTAACCTTGCGCTAAATTATGCTTGCCTAAATTTAATTTGAATTTTTGGCATAATTTTGTATTTATATTCACAACTACATATTGGTATTTTTAGCACTGCGAAAATTTTACAGCTCGGTTAATTGTTTTTCTTAACTTATGGTTTATACTTAGGTCAAATAAAATGATGAATCTACATACTTCTTGAGATGCTTTGAGTAGAAAGTATATACGCACTACATAATGATCGGAAGAAATAGATTTTTGATAATAATTTTGAAACTGTGAAATATGAATTTTCTCATAAAAAACAAAGCTGTATTCCAATCCTCACGAGATTAGCTTAGATTGGTAGGAATAATCCTACTTTAGGATACCTATAATGATTATGTGGCCTCACGAGACTATAACCACTGAATACTCCAAAGATTTGCCTGCATTTTTTGCTATCAATTATCAGGAGAAGTTAACACGCTTGCATCTGGCGACACTCTCCACTGGTCCACTGCTTTTCAAGACGCTTCTGGCCGAGATAAGGAAACGAGGTTAAAGTCTTGAAACTGTCTGTTTCATAAAATTGTTGACTGTAAAATTGTCTACTGATTCATTAAAGCCCAACTCCGCGGCTTTTCCTATAGCTATGTCTTCTGCTTGAAGTATACTCAGTGATCCGGCAGCTTAAAATACGATGTTATGCTTAACACTGGTCAGCATATGAGGTCAACAACTCCATACAACCTATCCGAGTCATCCGTATCAATATTTTATTTATTACGTTCAGCTAATATAACTTTATGCCCCTCTATTTTTTTCTATGTTTACTGTAGACCTTTTTTATTCAATTGAAAAGTGGAAACATGTAGTCGGAGCTTGTCCACTATGCTTCGCATGAAGGTTATATTTTTAATTGGTAGCCGATTTAGCATTAGTGCAGCAGCCGTCGTGGTTCTTGGAGCTTTCGTTGTGCATAGCGCAGCGACCCTCTAAAGCCTTTCCATTGGCTTTCGGTAGTTGGATTTCTATTTTACCACTGTACCACAGCACATTTAGTTCTGTATCCACCCTAAAGAAAAGGGCTTCCATTAGCTTTGTCTCCATTTTTTTCCATCGCTTCTGGGACATCTGTTGTAGCATGTTACTGCGTTCAATGGGCGTCACGATCAGATGTCGTTTGCTATTTTGTACGTTGTTGGTTTGTCTTCCGATTTCTTTGCTTTCAGCTTCCACACCACTGCACTTGGTCTTTTTCAAGGGTTCTCTTGGCTCGCTATCTATCAACGCTGCCTCTTTTAAAATATGTGCTCCTCTATACGATTTCCAAACGCTGGATTCGTGCAAGGCAACAGTTACGTGTGACGAAATGTTCCCGGCTGTTTCTCACCTTATCTCTGAGCCAAACTAACCCTTCCTTCCTTTAGGTTGGACTTGCCCTCGAGCCGGCTTCATATCCCGACCACCACCTTGTATCGCGTTCAGCCTTCAGCCCTTCCTTGTTTGGATATCCCAGGGTCTTCTCTTATTGCTCGAATTGCGAGACTAGGTTACCGTCTTAGGAGAGCGTAGATCCGGACTCGAGCCGGCTTCATATCCCGTCCACCACCTTGTATCGCGTTTAGCCTTCAATCTTTCCTTGTTTGGATATCCCAGGGTCTTCTCTTGTTGCCCGAATTGCGAGACTAGGTTATCGTCTTAGGAGAGCGTAGATTCTTTAGTACGGTGTCTACGCCAATAAAGAAGTAGTGATATAACTCCAACAATATCATTTCGTTTGTATTAAAATAGTCCGAACCCTTCCGTACACAAATTTGGGGAACTTTATAACATATACATATCTTTGAAAAAAAAATACGCACAACACTTTTTAAAATCGCTTTATTATATGAAAATAAATTTTGTTGCATTTACATACTACTCCCTTCGGTATACGGACACATATTTAACTCTGGATCCACTTTTATTATCGCACTCGTAAATTCTTTTATGATTAACATTTGACACTTTTTATTATTACACTTTTGCTATTATTGCCCTCCGCTATGACCTTATCGACATTTCATAAAATCATCGAATTGGAAAAGTAAACACGCAGTAAAAAGATAGAATGCATGAAAATAGGAAAATGTTCACACGTACCGGAAAGATCATAAAAGATTATTTGTCGATGGCGCTTCCGATTGTTTGTGTGCCTGTGTGTGTGTGTGTGTGTGCCTGACAGCATAAAACCTGCGCCGAAATTTCCGCACACGAGACGAACGAGCTTCGTCGACGAGAAGTGAAGCCCAAACAAAGTATATTGCAATAAAAAACAAAAATATGTAGTAAAGGTGGAGAAGGTGAAGAAGGTCGAGAAGACGGTTGATGACCCAAGATTACGTGCGCCGCTGACAGTAAAACGAATTTGAGGCAAACAAAAACCATGGTTGGCTTGGAATTTACAACGGTAGGAGCGGGATTTTGAGGTGCCATTGTCGTAAACATTTTGACAGTTGGAAATAATTACATTGACAATTGCAAGAAAGGCGCTAGACAGTCAAATAACGACACAAAATACTGTTGTCGTCGTGGTGACAGAAATTTGACAGCTAATAACAGGAAGGCGCATACGCCGTTATCTTGCATTTCAAAATGGGTGAGTGTCATGTAGTGAAATATGTTAAGTGGTGCTTCAAGTTTATTTGGGCACCAAATGTAATATAACTTGTAATTTACCATATTCTTCTTCCGATAAGTTTACAACAGCGCACCAGTCATTTTTCCTTTTCGCCGTTTGGTGCCAATTGAAGACTCCAAGCGTAGCTAAGCCCTACTCCAGCTGGTCTTCCCAACGGAATGAAGGTGTCCTTCTTCTTCTGTTTCGAACCCTTCCAGAGCTGGAGTATTTTCATCCATACGGACGACATGACTGGCTAAATGGGCGAAGGCAGTGGGCGACGGATGAAGTAGAACCCTCCCACGACCAAGATGAAGTGAAATCAGTTCTTGGCCGATGGATTACTGGCTGAGCTGTTTAAGGTGGCGGTGAGGAAAAGGAAAGGCGCATGTTTCAGCTGCTAAGCATGTTTCGAATCAACCTTCTTAATATCGCATAAAATTTTTTTTCGTCAGTATTGTCAGACAAACCTAAGACCATTGTAAATACACTGACCCTATTAGTTTTACTTTAAACTTGGTAAATCCACCGCAGACCAGATTTTCACAATATGTTCAATCCTGCAAGTGGCTTGACAAACGGATCGACACCCAAAATGACGTTGAGCATAGCCATCAGTTCTTCAGTATAGCCTTTTCAAGCCTAGAAAAAGGAGCCAAAGAACTTGACTTTGTGGTAAACGAGGGCAACATGACTAAATACGGTTGGCAGCTATAAAGCTTTATTTGGGAACTAGCATACATATCACCAATAATCTAAGACTGGAGAACAAGCGAAGAATAACTCTGGCCAACAGGCGCTACTTTGGGATCGGTTGGCAATTGAGAAGCAAATCATTTTCTCAACGAACAATAATTAAACTCTAAGCATAAATCTCTAATTATTTTCGTCTCATTACATCCTATTATACCACGTAGAAACATGGACGATGACAACCTTAGATGAGAAAGTACTTAGAACATTTGAGAGAACTGTGCTTCGCAAGATCTTTGGAGCGCCCCAGTCCTCTCGCGGTTGTAGAGCCAAAAATGAAGAAGATGTACAGGTTCTAATAATTGTAGATAATTTGAGATCTAATACCAAAACCTCGAACAATATAGAAACAAATGTCGGAGAGCGATATTTTCGAGAAAAAGTTAAGCAGTTTCCACAACAGCCGGTTTTAATGTTCTAAGGCACTGAAATCGACTGAGATTTTATCCGGCAAAGTGCTACCAAGATGATATCGCGGATATCGCTTCCTCCTTCCTTCCTCCTTAGGCGATCTAATCCTGTTTGGACCAAAGATTTAAAACTGTTCAGATGCCTAATCAAAAGAACTTGGAGACCGACTATACCTCAACTACACTTTTCTAATTTATATATCTAAAATTTTGGTCTGCTTTCTTGTTGTAGTATTTTTTCTTTGCTGGTTGTTGACTCACGTCGCTCGGCCATTTTTCAAATTCAATTGCTTTTACAGTCAGCCGCGGCACAGCTGGAAGCACCCGCCAGAATTCGTAACTGTAAATAAGTAGTATCATACTTTCCAGTCCCAATGCAATGCATCCGCATTACGTGCTCACATGTGCGTCTAGAACTTCTACATGTGGCATGCATGTTGTGGTATGTGTCAAAACGAAGAATGGCCAAAATAAGCGGCAAAGTGCTCGATTTATGTTTCACATTGCAGAAATTATTAGTTTCGGTTTCAGGTTGCGGTAAAAGTTTTTACTACCGAAACTTTTTATTACTACATACTTATTGGGACACTGCGCTGTTTATACTTATGAGGGCACGCTGGCTAAGTTGCAAATTTAAAAAAAGAAAAAGTTGAATTTATTGCATAAATATGATGTTGAAAACTCAAGAGAAGTGAAAATTATTTCATGAAAGTAAAAGTTATCCACGATACGATAATATATCTGAAGAATGTAACGATCAAATAGATCCGGTAAGTTAAATATGAAAGTAAAGTTCACACAATTTTAAATCTTATATTAAAGCGTTTTTTTAGTTTCAAAGTATCCGATTACGTTGAGTGCTTCAGCAGCGGAGGCGCCTTTAGTGAATTACTGTAAGGTCTACTAAAAAAAAATCTATTATTTTGCTCTATTAAGCTGTATCTCACGTTAGATACGACAGTATCGCGTTGAAGGTAAGTTTGGACTGGTAACAGTTCGTCCCTGCTGCTGCTGGGAGG
This sequence comes from Bactrocera latifrons, assembly GCF_001853355.1. Classification (NCBI taxonomy): domain Eukaryota; kingdom Metazoa; phylum Arthropoda; class Insecta; order Diptera; family Tephritidae; genus Bactrocera; species Bactrocera latifrons. The sequence goes on from NW_017537279.1 coordinate 1,467,383, forward strand.
TATCTCATCTATCAGAGAAACGGCTGAACCTTGCTAAATAAAGGTAAACATACTAAAATATTAAACGACCCCGCCTCTCCTGCTCAAAAGCCGGTTGGAACTAGTTGTTCCGAGAAATGGACAGGGTTTTCAACGAGTTTAAAACCGCCGACACAAAGATAGTGCTAAATTTGATCTAAGCAATAAGGCTGGCACTAATACTGAAGCTGAAGCTAAGCTTAGGTCAGAGTAGACAACAGCACCAGCGGAAGCTGGAACCAAATACTGCAACTAAAGTATCGGTAAAAAGCAGGGAGGGAATAGAGATGCCAATAGTATTGCTGCTAGTAGTACGTCGTTATAGTAGTGACCTATTTTTAAGGTCGATGACCCAGCGAAGGCAAGGTATGCTGAGATGGGTTCAACGACAACCGCCAACTAATGAGGACCTTACTAAAGAGATCTTTCGGGCCACATTAGCAGTGGGCTCCAAATCGCCTTATCATTGGTGCGTTGGCTGTGGGAAATCCCGAAATAAAATGATGACCAAAATGTATCTTTTAACATAGTCAAACGAAAATAGTCGTGGTCCCGTAGAGCCGATATAAACGATAGCCAGTCAGTATTGACGAGCAGGAATGGTGGGGTTGACAGAGAAAAATTAACCGCTGTTATTTTTTTTTTTTTTTTTTTAGTGACTAAAAACATTCTTGAAGTAATTTCGAAAAATGTTAACGAGTTGACAGTCTTTAGCTGGCTAAAAATATGACTGTGTGCCGGTTACTTAGACGCGACTGTTGTAGACTATTATCCCTACAAATAGAGTCCAATTTTGAAATTTTTCTATCAAAATTCGGACCGTCTGAATAAAATAATCGCCCAGCAGCGGCCTGCTTTGTCCAACAGAAGAGGTATTGTGATCCATCAAGACAAAGCCAGGCCACACATAACGAGAGTGACTCGACAGAAGCTACGGTAGCTTGATTGGTAAACCTTCACCCATCCATCTTCTAGTCCGGTTTGGCCCTTAATGATTACTACCGCTGCCATCAAAATAAAAAGCAATATGTTTCAAGAACAGGAATATCACTATATATTCAATAAACCCAATAACAATAAAATAAATATATATCGTCGCCTGAAATGCAAAATAACGTAACAACATTCTCGGAAATTTACAGAGGCATGAATGAAACACGACATAAAATGGAACATGAGTGAAAAAAAATGTTAATATTGGTTAAAACTGGTTTATAGCTGAACTCAGACCCTGAAAATGTTGAACATATGTAATATTATGCACGTAATTCGAAGTAGTGAAGCGTAATCAATAAGACAATCAATATCGAATTTTTTGATGATACGTTATTTTGCATTTCAGGTGACGATATGTACATATATGAAATATATAAATATTCTAATATCATGTCTACTGTTATATTTACTTTGTGTATGAAAGTAATTTAAAAATCCCACCTACCTCTTCTTCTGATGGTTATCGAAAGCGATGTTAACCGGCACATCCAATTCCAGATCCTCGATGTCATCGATAGCTTTGGCCATCGATTGAAATTTGCGTGCAGAGCAGCCATTCCCACCGCTGTCGGCGTTAAATACGCGCCTCGTCAAACTATTAGCGAAAATTTGCGTCGCATCGTTCATGGCTGAGGCGATTGCCGCGCCAACAAAACGGGCTGACAATGCGGCTCCAACAAAGAGCAGCAGCAACGGCAAGCGCGCCAATGCAAGCGGCGGCGTGTGAAGAGTTCCTCGGCCTGGCAATAGCATTTTCGACGTGTACGACCTTCGTAATTTCGGTGCGAGAGTTCAAATTAGTTGCAACGCTTCGTTGGCAAGTGTAATTTATGCGCTTTGTGAATTAGTAAAATTGCATTTAGGCGCTGCTCGTACGATGCAAAACCCGAATTGTTTCAAACAGCAACAAACAGAGAAGAGAGAAGCTTTCTGCAGGATTAGTCAAGCCAATTGCAAAGCCCAGCATTTGCCAACAATTAGACAATCGTGTTTGGCATGTGGGGTTGTAGGCGTGCGTACATACATATGTGTCTTTGTGTGTGTGTGGCAAAGGCAAAGGCCAATCGCTTTTAATTGCCGACAATTGATTGGACAGCTGTCAAATGGTGACATTGTCCAGTTTGTTAACATCTCCCTTTGTCAGAGATGAATTGCAGCTTGTCAGCGAAATCAGAGTGCATTTTTACAATGCCCTTTGTTTTGCCTTGGCGCCTTTTAAAATTAAGCTTTGCAACTTTCCGAGCTCTTTTTTCCAAAAAACAAAAGTGTACGACTGTTGCTAATTCCCCGAATTGTTAGATTAACTAATTGGCTTCGCATGCAAATTGGCCTTCCGTATGCGAAATGCGAATTGCGCTCGAAATATTTAATTGGCCCTTTTGCGTTTTAATTGGCACCAATCGAAAAACCTCGCAAAGGGGCGGGTGGGTTTAGTGCGCGCTCTACAATAATTTGAAGCAGCCGGCCGGGTGTGGGGTGGTACATCAATTGCGGCTTCCACAAATCGCGCAAATTTAGTTTGAAATTCGATTTGAATTAATTAACTTAACTTTGGAGGGCAATCTATTTTTGGGTTCAATTCGAGCGCTTCTTGATTGCTCGATGGTAATCGCTTGCTCGAACTATTAGAATTGTTTTATTTTCGAATAATAAATAAAGTTTGCGAAATAAAACGAGCTTTATTTGTATTGGTTGCCAGAGAAGCTCTCGGCCTGGTATTGTGAAGTTGTGTCACTGTTCGTTTGTCAGTAATTTTTGGGGGCATTACATTTTGATTGAAAATTTTCTTAAAATTATTTAAACAATATTTTACTTTGTATATTAATTTACTAAAAAATAAAAGAATCAATGTTGGATCAAAAGGAAATAGATGGGGCGACATGCGGCATTTGGTAACAAAGCTCCCATAAGAAAAACGCACACAAAAAGAAATTCTGGATCACCTATTGACAATATGCATGCAAAGACTCAATGCTAAAAGAGTGGAAGCTTCAATAGAGCCACTCCGAAATATTCGGTTTAAGAGTCCGCTAAAGTCTAATTGCAGCGTATGTTTACCAGCGGTGCGGCTGCGAGCAGGTGTCGGTTTATAAAAAACAATCTCGGATGAAAGACCCCACCTATGTAGACGACCACAGCAGACGTAACAAAGGCTATGATTTAAGGTCATGCTATCGCAATCTCCGGCCCCTAAATTAGGAAGGTGCTCATGCACAACTGGTTGATGTCCTCAAAGTAAAAGCTGACATCATGGACTGGACAAGGACGAAAATAAGTAGGCCCTTGTGACATTTACTACAACAGCCATATAAAAGAGCGTAAATTCGGTATGGGATTTGCGGTGAGAGAAAAACTCAGTCGTCCAGTTCGCAGCAGAGCCAAATCTTTCAACATAACAGTGATTTGCGCCCATGCCCTATGAAAGAGAGGGATGATATGAGCAGAGATGCCTTAAGATAGCTCAAATTATACACATAAAATTTCCATATTATACAGAAGGCCGTAATATACCTTAGGTCGGTGTGTAAACGTCAATTAAGAAGCAAAACATATGGGCCGAGTTATGAACGAGGAGAAGACGATAAAAAAATACGACATTAAAACCAGAAATTAACAACAAAAATAGCGTCAGCCTTGAAATCCAAAGCAGAATAACTCTTGCCAACAGGTGCTACTTCGAACTGAGTAGGTAATTGAGAAGTAAACTGCTCTCTCGACAAACAAGGACCGATGTCACTCAACATCTCTGTCCTGCTATATGGTGCAAAGGCATGGACGATGACAACGTCTGATGAGACGATGTTACGAGTTTTCGAGAGAAAGATTCTTATGATTCTTTGCGTATTAGCAACAGCGAATACCGCAGACGATGAAACGATGAGCTGTTTGATTTATGGGATGACATTGACATAGCTCCGCAAATTATTAGACAGCGGCTACGCTAGCTAGGTCATGTCGTCTGAATGAACGAAAATGCTCCAACGCAGTACCCGACGAGGGGAGCAGAAGAAAATGAAGACCTTCGCTCCGTTCGAAAGGTGTAGAAGCAATGGTATTGTTATTATATGATCTTCAAAGATCCAATAATAACAATACCATTGCTTCTACACCTTTCGAACGGAGCGAAGGTCTTCATTTTCTTCTGCTCCCCTCGTCGTATATATATATATATATACACATCTAGATGTGTATAAGAGACAGTATATATATATATATATATATTGGAACTAAATAATAAGTCCGCAGTGTCTGCATTGTCAAAATTTGGTCTTACCTCTTTCACTATCCAGCTTTTCCATCTATTCTGAGCTAATGGTTCAAATTGTGTATTGACCTCGTAGCTTACACAGAATTAGTTTTGCATCAAATTTGCACAGAAAAATTCATTACTTAGGCAAAGCGTTCGCTTTTTCATTGCCGTGACCAGGAACCCAAATTTTGGAAAAGTGGAGTTCACCTGTCAGTGAGCTTAAAGCCTTTCTAATTTTGTTTTGTTTGTTTGTTTGAATTGATTTTTAGCGTCGTTAAGTGTCGACTGGCTTTCTGCACCGCAACCCATCTTGCACCCAACCGTAAACTACCGTTTGGGAAGGATACTACCTACTCACCTACCATCGGTGTTGCGGGAGCATAAGAATACCTTAATGGATAAACCTTTTAGTTTTTATCAATTTCAGCATAAACAGAGGTATCAAATTCCAGACCAAACTAGAAAAATTCTGCAAATTTGCCATACGAAAAAATGCATAACGGCCTAAGTAGCGTATAAGCATCAACAAACAAAACCATTTGAAGTACATTACAGTTATTTGTTCGGCACAATCCATCAACCCTTTAACCCCTAGGAGCTGAACTCATCACTATGGCTCACTATGGCTGACACAGAGCCAACAATTGCGGCATACTTGCATACTTGCAACATCTGCTCTGATTCCTGTGTCATCGTTTATGCGCCCAAGGCGAGCATGTTCATGGCTGCCTGCGAACCCAACGCCGAAGCCACCTGCCCGCCCTAAAATTGGCAATCCTTTGCGCCTTGGGCCATATGCGGCCAGTTCACCGCTCAATGCATGCTTGCAATAGATGTAATTTGGTAACCGCACACATGCTTCCAGCTGCACACCTACTTACATACATACATGCATATACATATACATATGTGTATGTCACACATGTAACCGGCAAATGGGGTTCATGGCTGGCTTCCACCGCGCAAACCAACAATTGAAACGTCGAACATGCATGCGCTAGCAGCACTTGCAACACTCAGTCACTTTTTAGCCTCGGCGTCTCACGCTGCTCCGGCACCTAGCTACGGCTGCCCCAAACTTACTGCTCGGTTTTCAGCGTCAGCGCTGGGAGAAACTTTTTCAAAAAGTCCAATTCGTGAAAAAGTTGTATCCGCTTTTGGCTTTTAGCGTTTCCGCAAGCCAAATACACAATCACACCAACACATACACATATGAATACTTCTACTCATACGTTTGTATGAGAATTTTTGCGCTGTTGCACGTTTGTGTGTGCGTATGTGTGCAGTTGTAATTGATAATGGAAATTACCGAAATTTTTTAATGGTGCATTGCCGTTGCTGATGCGTTAAAATTGGGGTTTTTCTTTTCAAATCGCCGCAAAAAGTTATTTGCCAAATGGTTGCTTAAACACAGATATACGCTCGTGTATGTGTGTGCTTGCGCATTAGCGGCAAGATAAGCCAGACCTAGTAGTCTTACTAAGCATGCAACAGTCGTCAACTGGTTTCATTTCGGTGCATACGAAATGAGCTCTGTTCTACAACGCGGAGATTTTCTATATAAGCAGTGCATATTTGAAAAGCAGGAAGCTGAAACGGTACTCGGTTCAGAAAGAATTCAAAACAAGAAAAACAATGCTAACTTCGCTTATTGTTTTAGCGGGTACCTAATCACCGTTAGGATGATAAAAATTAGCTAAGTTGTCGTTGACGTCATCCAACGGTAGGCCCAAGAAACGTGCTATTTTGACAGGGTCGAACCAAAGGGAGAGGGTAATAAGATGAATGGGGTTAGTGGGGCATGCAAAGACGTGGCCAGTGTCATGCGGAAACTTATTGCACGCAGGATGTCTTCGATGTAATTTAAGAATGATCTCTTGATGCTCCTAGGAGGCGGTTCCGCTCAAAGCTGGGGATTGGTAAGGATAATTTCTGCGAAAGTATACCAATAGGAACTGCTTGGAAAACAGTTCCTTAGGCTCCTGAACTGGGAATATACGGGACTCACTATGTAGGTGTTCGGTAGGAGACATCAAGAGGCATTCTTTCGTAGTTCGGAGTGCAGTATTCTGATAAGTCTGAAACTTCCTCACCTGTTTTTCATTGCATCATGGCGACCACATTGGTGCGGCGTAGTTGAGCTTCGCTTTATTCAGAATGTTCAGCTTATGTGATAGCTATAGGCTACATATATTGGTCCGATCTGAACAATTTCTTCGGAGATTGCAGCATTTCCTTAAACAAAAACGTAAGCCAAATGAAAAAGCTCTCCGTACTTGCCCTTAATTCCGATCGCACAGTTGGTATGACGACTAAATGCTATAGCAGTTCGATATAGGCCGTTCCGACAAATAGACAGCTTAAACTGTATATTATTGGTTCTTAGCTGCTCAAGAGGACGTCGAAAGTAGCTGCTCAACTTTTGTAAACTGGAGTTGAAACCAAGCTTGAAGCGAAAGCTGCTGCTAGACTTAGCCAATCTGTGTATATACGACGCTCTGGGCAGAGCCACATTAAAATTATCCACTATTACGATTTCATTCATTACAGCACAAACCACTACACCGCTAAACCTGCACCTGGTGGTACTTGCCTTGACGGATTTGGTGATAGGGCGCAGCCGTTAGAGTTAGAGAAGAGGTACAGGCAGCTTTTACGCGGATGAATCGAAGTTAAGTGGATGTTTAGAGTGAAATCTTTTGTCAAGAGCTCTCCATCAAATCTAGTTTCAGGCGACCAGATCACTGCAGCGTCTTTCAAGCGGTTTTGTATTAACCATACGACCTAATCTAACCTAACCTAAGTGTCAAATTCGAAGTGAGCCGTTTGAGTATTTGAGAAACAGCTAAAGGACGACAACAGCCAAATTTAATCGAGAAATTGTGTGTACTTCAGTAAAGTATTTTATACTTTATCTTTTGGACTACTCAATATTCTAACCAATTTTTAAAAAACCGAATCCAATCCTACTTAACCTGCTGGGTGTATACATACAGATGTATGTTTCTATGAGAACAGTTGCAGTGAAATGCGCTCCATGTAGTTTTGATGCGATTGAAGCAGCACGTTTTTTACTACCTACTTTGTCTATCTTTTTTTTATTTTTTTGTATTCCATTAGATAAGTTGAGAGATTTTTATTGAAAAAGTTTTAAATGCGAATTATTGCATAAAGCTCTGTTTTCCCGGCATTTAGCATAGTGGAGTAAGCAGCGGTGTGGGTTTTATGCTGTCTCAATTACACGGATATGTAATGCTTTCACGATTGCAACTGACTTTCAATTATACAAGGGTAAATATTTATGGTTGGAAAACGCATATTTTAAATGAGAGAATTTAACATTTTTTCGACCGACTCCACCACTCAGTACGCACTTTAATTATTATAAAAGCGAGCCATGGAAAAATAACGATGGAGAGTGTTTAACATACAGGAATTTTTTGTTTAATACGAAGGATTTTCGAAAGCTTAAGATAAACAACCAAAGCGGCTACAAAGAAGTCAAGAAGAAGAATGCTGTTTTCCTTGTATTGTGGGTATTCTAGTGTAAGCCAGTGAACTTCTTACCCGAAATGCTCAATATAGTTTACGAGAAACGTCTGTTGTTAACTATCACAATGTCTGATTTTAAAGTGGATCGTTAAAACTCACAACGAATCAAAGATAAATCGCAGCAAAACAAAATGAAAAACTGATTGACCAGTAGAACTAAGCAGAAGTCTAGAAAAATTACCAATGAACTGACTCGACGAAAGGTCAAAACTTCATCACTTTTAAGGTTTCATTTTGAGAGTTCTCTCGAAAATAATACGTCGATCGTGAATCAAAATGATACACCATCACCAGAAAAATGTCTCAACTATGAGAAAGCTGTGAAAATCGTTGAGTACAACAGTATAAGAACTTTTCGATGGTCACGAAGCTAAATCCCTTTGAAAGCATGTAAGGCTAAATACAAAATGAAGCTCACTCTATGGAATTCTCGCGAGTTAAAGCAGAATAACCTTTTGACCCAATTTTCCAGCTTCAAATCGCTGCTGCATCGATATAAAATTTAAACATTTCTGAAACGGATGGCTACTGGCGATGAAAAGTGGGTCACACTTTAATAAACCGACGGTCTTCAAGGTTTTCTATGTGTTTAGTAGGATTGGCAGGGAACCATTTATTGAATGTTGCTCTCCAAAGTCCTAACTTTTAATTCGAATTAATATTGAACATTCAAAAGAAGCAATTATCTAAAGGTGGCGAGCTCCAACTGCCTAACACTTAAAACGGATTAAAACTGACAACAATTAGACGTTCCATAAGAAGTAACCGTTCAGACAGACTAAGCACCAACTAACTAAATCTTAATTCGGATAAAGACTAACAACAATTAGACCATCCGAAAGAAGTAATCGCCCAGACGTGGCAAGCTTTGGTTAACAGCTAAGGAATTGACTAGCTAAAAGTTCCGGGAGCTTTATTGGGAGATTTTTGGGCAGTGAGGTTCTTGTGTAGTTATCTTCTAACCCAGACCTACCACCAAATGTCTGCTACCTATTCCTGTCTATAGTGACTGCTTTGGCTGGTGAAAAATTTGCTTCCAAATAAGCTCATGAAAATCGACTCTCACAATTTGGTTACCCATAGGGACGAAGGTTTCTTGAAAATAGCATTATGAGATTATCTACAAGATGGCAAAAAGCTATCGAAAACACGGCACATTCATGAGCTAAATCGAATCATTCTAACTATGCTAAATAAAAAAAAAAAAACATTCAAATTTCTTTCTTTATACTTGATCCTTTATTAAGCTATATTAATCCCTTATACCGTTCGAATGTAACAGTTTATACATATTTATATTTATATATATTTTTCTATCTAAAGATGATTTAAACGCTTGCGGAAAAGTGAATAATTTTGCACCACACTTACAGTCAAGTGCAATTAAATTGAAATCCATCATCTTAGACCTGAAATACTATTTAGTCAAGTGCGTTTGGAAATGCATTAATGAAATGCGCGTTTTCAATGTGAGATAGCCCAAGTGCTGTGAACTGCGTAAAATCCATGCAACAAAAATGCGAAATTTTAGCAACAACCCAAAAACAAAAAGCACTAAAAAGCATAAAAATAGACCCGAACTCACCGGTAGACAAGCGACTGCGACTATTTTACGCGCCCAATTACTTGCAACGAGACACACACTCGTTTGGCGTTTGCTGCGTACATATAAATATGTATGTACCATAGACTCTTATGTAGATTTACATGTGCTAAAAAGGCCAAATAAGAAAAAAAAAACGTTAACTTCGGCGACAGCGAAGCTATAATACACTTCACAAATACAATAAGTTCCTTACAAGACCCTTAATGGGTGAGTTTGTATGGCAGCTATATGCTATAGTGGTCTGATCTGAACAATTTATTCGGGGAATATAGAGTCGCCTTGGAAAATAATCTGTGCCAAATTTAGTCACGATATCTCCTCAAATGAAGAAGTTTTAGATACAACAAGCACTTGATTCGGTGTTCATTTTGTATGGCAGCTATATGCTATAGTGCTTCGATCTCAATCATTTTTTCGGTGATTGTACCTGCCTTTTGGAGAATAATCTGTTCCCAATTTCATGAAGATATCTTGTCAAATAAAAAAGATTTTCCATACAGGGTCTAGAATTCGATCGGGGAGTTTATATGACAGCTATATGCTATAGTAACTCGATCCAAACAATTTCTTCGAATATTGTAATGTTGCCTTAGAAAATAATCCGTGCCAAATTGGGTCACGATATCTCCTCAAATTAAAAAGTTTTAGATACAAGCACTTGATTCGGTTTGATCAATTCGTATGACAGCTTTAAGCTATAGTGATCCGATCTCAGCAATTTCTTCGGAGATTATATATTCGGTTTCGAGAATATTCTATGTCAAAATTGATAAAGATATCTTCACAACTTAAAAATTTTTCCATAGTGGGTCCTGATTTTGCTCGTACATTTTATAAGTCAGCTATATGCTATAGTGATCCGATATCAGCGATTCTGACAAATGAGAAGCTCCTTGGTGAGAAAAGGACGAGTGCAAAATTTTGGGACGCTATCTCGAAAAAAAGTCTAATTGGATGATATGCAGACAGTTTGTTGGTAAATCGAGTCAACTCATATCGCTGATCATTTATATATATATGTATGTACATATATATGTATGTATAATATTAAATTTAGGTTCTCTAATGTTTTCTGCTGAATGCTACAAACCTCGGCACCAACTTAGCGTGGCCGTTGAAGGTATAAAAACTATAACAGACATTGAACCAATGAAGAAGGCTGGTGCTAAAGGAATCACGCCGTGAACTCACATATTCAAACAACACTCTTAAGAGGTCAATAAGATATATTTATATATATGTGAAACCTGTTTTTGATTATTTGTTAATATATTCGGATATTTTTTTATCTCTTTGTATATATATATTTATCTATATATTTGTATATATGAAGCTGTTTATGAGCAATTAAGCCATATACACCCTCCCATGTACTACATATATACAAACAAGCAACGCATCCACCTGTGGCTGCAGCAACTTACAACTAATTAACCTCAATTACGTTGTCGCACATGCAACACTTGCCACAAGTAAATGACAATTGTGGCAATTGGCGGAACGACACATTGCATTTGTGCCCCAACAAGCAACAAACGCTAATAGTAAAACAGCAGAAACAACGACAATTAACAACACTGGCCAACAACAACACTGATGATGCACTAACGGTACACTAACAGTTATATTACTGTACACTTTAGCGACTGGTGATAAACGACAAGCGCTCAACCCACACACACACACACACATGAACAAGGACACTTTGCAGCGAACACCTACAAACCGAGCAACTGCCGACCCACAACGAATTGTATATATGTAAGTACATGTGTCCTTCTAGCGTTAAGTTTAATAAGCGAGGCTTTGCGACGAAGCCACACACAAACACCACACATACAGCGCGTTTTAAGTAGTTGCACTAATGAATTGACATTTTAACGGTTCACCGGTGGCAAGTGCTGGGCTCACAGGGGCCTAAAACAACTTGACGAACAGCTTAATGTGATTTCTCATACCTCAATGTTTTCGTACTTTCTTCTTTCTGTTGTCAACAATTTTGGCGACTGTGCGTCAAACGTCACTCTTCTGGGTAGGTGACACAGATTCCCCGACACACTGATGACGGCGCGCCCCAAATTTAATACCCGCACAACACACACAAACACCACACAATAGACGACGCAACACTATTTCACACTTTACCACGTTCTAGGCTTTTGCCACACGCACAATTTTAAATAATACACAAAACCGTAAATTAGTTGACTTTTAAGTTCGCAAAACTTCGATTGACAGCTGCGGCCAAGCAATGTGGTCGCGTTAGAGCGGAAATCCACGAAACACTTTAAACACACTTCCGATACGACTGCGACTGCCGCAACTATAAGACTACGAGACTATGCGGCTAAGCGATAGCAGAGCACAATACCGTTTGGTCTATGCGACGAGGCGGCAGCAACAATACGTCGCACTCGGTCTGACTCTTCGACTGTATTTGTCGAGTGACGAATGTCGAGTGTGTATAATTCGCGCTAAGGGAAAACGTGCGACCAGTTGCTGTGAGCGGCACGTTGCATCTGTTTGCGTTCGAAATCTTTTTGATTTCTGCTCCTCGACGACAACGACAATGACGACGACTACGACGATACCGACACCGACATCGACATCGCTACAGCGCGCCCCATTGACAGCGGCAGCGTAGCGGCGACAACCATTACGACGTCGATGACGCCGGCAACGAATACAGCCAAAACACACACAAACAAAAACACCAACAAGCGATTAGAGCACGCATCCATCCAGTCAGCAGCTGACGGCGCTAGCAAGTACAGTGGCCTGTGTTCTTCTAATATTCAGAAATCAGTAGTGATACAATGAGCGTTTCTACAGCTCGTTGTAAGTATTAAAAGAAGACTGTTCAATATATTTTCTTTTGTGTAGCTGAAGGAGAAGTGATAAAGTGAGCGGATGACTTCGTGCGGAGAAGAAAATTCACTGCTAATTGGTTTAAACTTACTTTCTTATATACGTAACACAATGGATTTTTTATTTAAAAGCATTAACAAGGTATTTTAGCTTATTAAAAATATGTCTTTTTTCATATTTGCAAAGTTTAAATATTGAAATTTTTTCTGCAAGAGGACACTTTGAAAATATTTTCGGAAATATTAAGAGGTTCCCTACTTTTTTAAAGAAAAAAACAAAAACTTCAAGTCTGAGGGCGAATGTTTATTATCATTCGAAATAACATTATTTTTCATTTATTTTCTGGAGATTAGTTCAAATGTTGGTCGCGGCTTCATCTCAAATGATCCAGCGGGTGAGTCCAATTTCCGTTGACTCGTTCCAGCATTTCGTCCGGTAACTGAAGAATGAAACTAGTGCTGTTTCGTCCCAAGACCTAAATCGTAGCGGAAATGACCGCATGAACTTTAGACTTTTAATATAAACACAGGAAAAAGCCTAACGGTGTGATATCATGCGATCTTGGTGGACAATCAACCGTCTCAAAACGTGAAATTATCTTCTTACCGAAGTGTTCTCCCAATATATCCCTTGATTGAATTTACGTGTGAGAAGTGGCGTCGTCTTGTTGAAACCAAAAGTCGTCGAGATCAAGAGCTCGAATTTCAGGCATAACATGACGGTTTCGTTCTCACTGGCAACATTTTTGAAGAAAGAGGAGTATACACCAATGATTCAAAATGCCTCACAAACCACTTCAAACCGCTTTTTTTTTTTTTTTGTTTTGCTGGATAAAATGGCAGCTCTTGAATCTCTTCACGTTGCTCTTCGTCCCAAATGCACATATTTTGCTTGTTTGCAAACCCATTGAGCGAGAAATGGGCGTCATTGTTGAACAAAATTTGGCTCGAAAACGCCAATTCTCTGTGAACTTTTAAGAGCAGATAGATCGAAGCAATGCCGCTTGGGAAATTCGAGCGGCTTCATTTCTCGTAAAAGCTGTATTTCGTACGCCTTCAACTTACGATCTCGGCGTAAAATGCACCAAATCGTTCCATACGTCAGCCCGAGCTGCTCCGAATGGCGCCGAATCGATCGAAATATCTTTAGTTAGAGAATATATGTATGTTTTCTACTTTTGAAGTTATCTTACTCATTATGCTTCCATTTATCGGATACTCTCCCATTGACTAAATCCAGTCTTTCTTTTGATTTCAATACTTAGGAGTGTATTTAAAGGTATTGACTCTACTAAGTTTAGGTATCGAAACAAAGAACAACAGATTATTTATATCCAGCACATTTTCTCAAAAAAAAATTTTTTTTTTTATTTTATAAAAGCTTACATAATAATACAATTATTATACAAACTTAAGAAAATACGCAGCACTAGCATCATGGGCTATCGGCCGTATATACAAATTATTTTCATATTTAGATGTTGTATTTATGAGGGAGGACCAACAAGTGCTAGCCTAATCGTCCAATGACATCTCTGTTGCAAGATATAGGCAATCTTCTACCGTTTGGTATATTCTCGTAGACAGCTACTGTCAAAACTTTAGCCGAATCGAGTGGAGTAGGCATGTTCGCGGATTTTAGAAAACTTGGGAAAGAAAAATATCGGCCGATGATTTGATTTGTATTTTTGGAAGAGAAATCGGGCAGTGAAATCAGAGATCGTTTGTATACGGTGGCTCTGATTCGCTCAATTTGGTTTTTAGGTATCCTGAAAATAATTACCTCCAACCATAAGGCGAGAAAAGTCCACGATCTGTATCAAAATATCTTGTCGGTCATATACTGAGTGATATTTAGATTCACTAGTACAGGCTAAAGATGATGAACTGTTTAGGAAATATCAAAGTGTGATCTTGTGAGAGGATTCGAGGTCCGAATCACAGCAAAAATAGCCCCATTTGGCGAGGAAGAAATTTTCTTTCTACTAGATCCTTCCAGAGATGATTCGAGGTCCGAAAATAGCTCCATTTGGCAAAGAAGAAAATTTGATTCTAGTAAATCCTTCCAGGTCTTTCAAACAGGTAAAAAAAATTGAAGAATCACCGCCTATAAGGAGGCTGTATTGAGTAAATACATATGTTTATCACCATTTTATAAAATTTTCGTTATTATTTCATTTGCTAAGTATTTATCGGTCAACTCTCGTTCATATAATATCAGTAAACATTATTTTAAACAAAATTCTTTGCTGATATTATATTTCAAATAAAGTAATGTGGAACCCATTTAACTGATCAACCTATTTGTACCATATAAAACAGTATGAATATACATACATATGTATGTATGTATTTTGTATTATATATCTCTAGAATTGAACTTGAATTCATTACATACATATGTACATCATCAATGTAAACAATACATTTAGCACACTGATAACAACAATTGTGCGAACAGCGGATGACTGTTGCCACTGCTTCTAGCGTCGGATGGCAGAACACTCCAATTATGCCACATTTTCCGCTCGCCAGGCGTGTGAACCAGCCACCATTGACAAAGTGTCGCTAAACTTAGATGTGAACTTGCACAAAACTACCAACAACAATAATAATATTTAACGCTTGTTTATATTATATGTTGTAAACGCTTGCAAACAGATAATATATAGAAAAAAGATCGTGACAAAAATAAAAAAATTACTTATCATATTTCAGTGCACGCGTCAGTGTGTTTTATCAATCGAAAATAGAGTTACTTTTTCCCAATTTTTTTGTGTCTCACTCGCGCAACGCGTTTGCATATCAGTTCTCAATTAACAAGTGGTGAGCTTTTCAGCAATTTCGGGCAGAATTTCTATTAGCTCACACTAACTTCAATACTTTATCTAATCACAACAGTGAATGTGCTAATTAAAAGAGCAAAAGCAAAAATTAGAAATAAAATAAAACAACGTTAAATAAATACCGCTAAAGGAATAAATTTCGAAAATACTAGCAATAATAATAAAGAGACTGTAAATAATCAGCCGTTTCAGAGATATGCTAGCAAGAGTGATTCTGTTGTTCGGTAGCTTGAGGTACCTTAATCGCAAGCACTTTAATTCAGTTCCATCCGTGAGGCGCACGAGTGGATGCGACGGTTTGGCTAACGCGTAACCCCGGTACTCACTTATTTGCATAACAGTGCAAGAACATAGATATTGCAAGTGCTCTTATAAGTGATCTCTTTAGAGACTTTGTGAATTACAAAAGACTGGAGATATTTTTTTAATAAGAAACAACACGATAGCGGTCGCCATACGAAGCAGTGTTACAAAAACATGGCAAGGTACATATACAATAAATAAACTGTGTAATAGTGTCCATTAAAAGTGAAAAATAATGCACAATCGTATGTATATAAAAATTGTTTTCTATAATTTTCATGAAAATATCTTGATCTATGTACATATACTATATAAGAGGTATGTTGAGTTTGTCATTTTATTATTTTTACTTGAAAACCGAGCAATTTGGATAAATGAAAGCGGTCTATAAATATATAGTATTTAGGGCGACATTTAAAGATTAAAAAAAATATTACAGTATGTTATATTATTAGTCGTTTTGCCGCTGACATCGGTATTGGCGTAAAAGATTCTGACTAGGATTGCAGATAATGCAGTATTAAAACATAACTAAAAAAATTAATCTTAAAAACCGGATTATAAATACATTTTATCCCAACTCCTGGATGGAGAAATAAAATAGAAAAATTTTATTTTATCTTGCGCATATAGTTAACAATAAAAAAAAGAATATGTTTTAGAATTGATATTGCATTTTTTGCCTTCATTCATAACTATATTGCAAACATCGGAATTCAAGAACTAGAATCTAATAATTTAATTTTTAATACAAAATTTTTAATTAAAGAATTCGCAATTTGGAATCTTAAAATCAAACATTATTTCACATTAAAGCGTTTTTTAACCTAGATAAAAATAACATTTAAAAAAACTCTGGTTTTGCACCCATTTGAGAAACAGCCTTTGAGAAATCGCTGTTTGGTTTATCGTTATTTTGAAAAAATTTTCTTATAGATTAGGTACCTTACGATTAACACAATAACAAGATAATAGAGACCAAATACTTTACATCCTACCAAAACATTATCCAATTGCATTATATCCTACCAAAACATTATCCAATTGCATTATATCCTTCATATTTTATTTAAAGAGAATTTTAAATTGAAAATTAGTTTAAACATCGATATAATTTAACAGCGCTATATGTATAGTAGTACTCCAAGTACTTCCCCACAAATATTTGCTACTAAGAAAGGCACATTGACAGGGGGAAATGCTCTCAATCAAAAATTTCTATTAGCGTTTTAGTGAATGATTAAGTTTATGAAAAATGCGTGCTCAAAGAGTAAGACAATAAGTAAGGCAAAACTTATAATTATTTATAAAGGACAAAAAACAACACGATCGGAATGAAGTCCTGGTAAAGAACCCTTTGTATTTGTGAAGGGTCTTACAGATTTGGTGCAACTGAAATTTACGTTTCTTCTTGTCTATGTTATCTATATATAAGTTAACACAACATTTTATGAACTTCTACATAAATTCCATTCCCACATTATATGCTAGAAACATACAAACCGTTTGCATACTTTGGAGTCCTATTACAACCAAAAGTGCAACTGCGCTAAACGCGCATCCGCTAAATTCTTAAGTGAGCGAAACACGCGCAAACCCTTTTAGCTGACCAAGCATCNAATTGATATCAAGTAAATGGAAGTATTTATATATGTATATGGGGTTTCGTAGTACTTTTGAGTCTCTTTTCTTTTTTCCATATTATAGAATATTTATATATAAACTAAAAATACTGACATAGGTAAATGAAAAATTTGAAAAATTATGATGTATACATTTTAAGCAGTGTCAAATTCGAGCTCCTATAATTTAGATTGGCTTTGCTAAGTGTAAGTAGTTCAGAGGACCTCTTTCGGTGCACTTTGGAAAGAAGTTCCTCGCAGTTTCACAAGTTCTGGTGATTGACCACCGCTTGCCGAGCTCACTGGCGGTGCAACTCTCTGAGGGAGACTGCACTCCGATGCGGTATATCTACATATCTCTTTGACGACAACTACCTCCGCTTGAAAGGCGCTACAGCTCGAAAGAAAACGGAAGACTGTCCTTCCTACTTTTCATTTAACTTCGATCCAGCTGAGAAACATATTAAAAAATTTAACCACTTTAAGATTCTCAAAATAAAATAACAAAATTCGAATTACCTCAAAATTTACTCCCATTTCGGTGTCGTACTAACTCCGGTAGTTTAGTAAAAAAAAAAAATTATGAATATGCGGTTGGAAAAATGTAAAAGCTTTTTTGAATTTTGGAACCAACTCTTTTCATTTAAATACATTTTCTTTATATATACACATACATATATGTATATCTTGCTTAATTTACAATATTTTTAGAAAATCCTGTAATTTGAAAATTAAAAAAGAATTGCTGAAAAATCGATAGTCGCCATATAGAGTGAACAGTTTCTTCGATTTCTAAACTTCCTACCATAATAATATTTGTACGGTTTAAGAATCTAATAAAAAGTAGTCAAATTTGGCTATATTTTTCAACATTTTTGACCACTGTGCAAGGCAACAACTCAAGGAATAACATTGTCCCCACTTACAGTGACAGCAAACAACACAAGCACAACATAAGCGCAAATACTCGTACGAAATTGAAACACAAGTAGATCAGACACAAAACAATAGACGAAGTCCCACACAAAGAGGAAACTAAAGACGCGAATCGACAACGGCACACAATGTCGTCAACTTTGGCTGCGCAGCGTTAGCAGCCGAAGTCGTTGCTGGCTCTCGCCGTCAACGCCAACCGCGCCGTCGACGTTGCAGTGTTTGCTGATGTTTTTTGACTTCGCGTAAAAGAAAAAAAGTGCCGGAGAAAAGCTAAAATCAAAAGAACAATAACAATAAAAATGGCGAAGAACAACAATCGCGCAAATCGAACGAATTCGGCAAAATATATAAAGCAAATAAAAACGGCATGTACATATGTATATTTATATATTAGTACATATGTATGTATATAATATTATGGCTTAAATGAAGAAAATTGCAAACTATTTTATAATCGGAAAAACTCGAGCGCTGTCACGAAGTGACACTTGCGCGAAGTAGTAAAAACCGAAAAAGGAGATTGAAGTAAAAACACCAGCAACAAAGCCAAGCTAAAGGAGGCTAATAATGTTGAGGATATTTCGGCTTTGTGACCGAAGGCGAAAGTACAGGTGGCATATGTTTTTAAATATGTAGGTATGTATTTATGTATGTATGTACGAAAAGATGCCACAAATTTCGATATTGTTTTGAATATGCATATTTTTAATTTAAGCATCTGGGAAATCGTTTATCCAAGCCATCTTTTTTGTATCCCAGCAATTTAAACCGTAAAATAACTTAAGTTTTCTAGTCCAGAAAGCTGAGTTTAGAACAGTCTTCAGTCTGTGCCATTTATCGTAGGATCAGCCTTCTTAACATTGCATATATGGTTCTGACAGTCACTTAAGCCCAGTTTAAATAAATTATTTCGACCGTAGCAGTCTGGCTTTAAACTTGATAAATCCACTGTTGACCAGATTTTCACTATACATTAAATCCTAGCGAGTACCCTTGACAAATAGTTCGATACCTATGACCTTTTTGACGCTTTCACATCCGCTATCGACAGCACTGACAGCAGCTGCTTATTTGGTGTCATGTCTATATTTGCTATAACTGCAAACCTCATTTGACTATGTAGAATGACGTTGAGCAAAACCATCAGATCCGTCAAAATAGAGAAGAATCTCTATGAGCCGTTCAATACCATAAGAGATATTAGACAGGGTGATTCCCTCTCATACGTCTTCTTAAATGCAATGCTGGAAAAAGTGGTACGAGCCACTAATTTGAAACGCAGAGGCACTGTCTACTTTAAAAGTACAATGCAATTGGGGAAGACAGATGATATTGGTTACGTAGACCTCAAAAGTACAGCCATCTGCGCAGCCATATCCAGCCTGGAAAAAGAAGCGAAAGAGATTAGTGTTGTGGCGAACGAAGGCAAGAAAAGTGCCTGGCTACACAAATATTCCTCGCGTCTGAGAACTACGCCACTGTTGGCATCCATAATTTTGGAAAGTATTTATAAATTTCGGAGAAAGCATAAATTCAACAAATATATCAAGCCTGGAGATAAAGCGCATAGAGACTCTTGCCAATAAGTGGTACTTTGGGATCTGTGGGCAATTAAGGAGCAAACCCCTCTCTCAGCGAACAAAAATTGCGCTCTATAAGTCTCTCTCTATTACCGTGGATAATGAAGAACCGAGATGGGAAAGTGCATGGAGTATTCGAAAGAACTGTTCTTCGCAAGTTCATCCCCGTTAGCGATGAGTATCGATGAAAATGGAACCACCAACTGTATGAGCTCCAGAGTGACCTGGAAAGGGCGTAAAAAACCAACGAATACGCTGGTTAGGCAATGTCGTTCGTATAGAAGCTGATACTCCAACGAAAAGGTCTTTTGAATCGAAGTCATGGTTTAACAAAGAAAGCAAGGGCTCTCTAGCCTTGAGATGTACAACGGGTGTGACTTCGCAAAGGATGAAGACAATTGGCGAAGTTTCGTGTTCTTGGCGCAGACCAGACTCAGGAAACATTTTTTTTTTTTTTACTGTTTACTACTTCATATTCCCAGAGTACAGAAAACTCATTATATAATATAGAGAAATATTCAAAGACTTTTTCTAATCAGAACTTGAGATATCGGGACGACCGCATTAGAAAAGGTATTACCGAGAAAAAGGCGCTTAATGATTTAAGTTAAGACTCAACCAGCCGCGTTGTCACAGCACTTCAACTCCAAAACATATTTGAATTTGTATAAATTATTTTGGGGAAACATTTATCTCCCATTTATGAGCCATATCTGGACCATAGAAATGTGAAAGCATTTCAACTTTTACAAATTTCTAAACTCCAGCTTAAATATTAATCGATTAAGAAAAAAGAAATAATTAATAAATTAACAGATTCTTAATCTTGTAGCCGAATTAAATTAAGTTTCATAATCGTTTACAGAATCTCTAAGCATACCAACATTGCTGCAAGTAAAGCGTCAATGCGCGGATGTTCATACGTCGTTAGCAACGGGATCGCCCACAATAACTACCTACATACATACATATGTATATGCATGCATATCAGTTCTCGCCTTCATGAATCATATTCCGCTCATCACAAAATTGTCACGAACTATCTAGCAAACGTGAAATGCAATTCAATCCACTAGGAAGCAGAAAAACTGAATCATCAATGTCAAAACAAATGAACGAGAGTTATGAATTATCTGTCGGTAGGGCGATTATAAGATGATAGCTAACACGGTCGGAGATTACCGATATATTGAGTTTGGAATCAAATTCTTCAGTTTTCAAAATTTAGTCAGTATTATTGGAAGTATAAGATGTATTTATTTTTTATTGAAAAGTTCGTCTTTCACCTCTTATTGCATCTGTCATGTAAAATTGATGGAACAATGTTATATTTTACACCATGGAAATGAGAGAAAAATTGGTTGGTGTCCAAGTTTTTATATATGTACCTACTTAAAGAACACGACAACCGATGCTGTCTAGTGACAACCTACGCTGACCACGTTGTTCTTATGGTTAAAGGAAATTATCTAAATATCATATACGATCCGAAACTAACCGAAGGGTTCCTCAATGTGGTATCCAACAAGGCTAATAGAAGTGGCTTAGTCGTCAACCTAAGTGAATCTAAAATGGATTTTTCTACCATGAGATAGAATATCTCAAAGATGCTTCATAACTAAATCGAAGTCTATGGAAAAGGTGAAATATCTACACTTTGTTCTTGCTAAAAAGTTTTAATGAAGGAAAAATATCCAGGAGAGAATAAGGAAAGTATCGATTGCCTTGTATTGCTGTAGAGAAGCTATCGGTGCGGGCGCTCGAAAAGGTTACTCGTTAAGAAGTTTGAACGTGTTCAAAAAGCGACTCTGATCGACATCTCTGATGAACTGCGAACTACAGCATGAGTAGTACTTAATGCCCGTGAACATTGACGGTATGTGCATTGCTGCGCAGTATGCTCTGAAGTTTCGCATATGAGTGAGTCTGAACATGGCATGCCGAAATTCTCTCCTACTTCTACTGCTTTCCTGAAAACTTGAATCAATGCGTTGCAGAGATCACAAATCAACGAGGGAGATTTAAATGGGGAGGAGTCATTGGAGTAGAGGCCCAGTGAGCTTTTTCTGCGAAGAGTCTATGCTAGAAAGGCAAGTTTGCTGTAAGCAAGGGGTAGCGGACTAATGCAGAGTTTTTCACGCAGAAGTGACTGCTATTAAAGTAACGTATAACTACGAAATGTATCCTCTTTCAGGGAAGTGAGTATTCACTCAGACGGCAGAGCAGCAATTTTAGCCTGAGCTCCCTAACTATGAACTCAAAGCAAATCAATGAGTGTCTGTTCTCACTAGACATAGCATTAAGTTAGTCATTATCAGACTTGTTTGGGTGCCTAGTCATAGCGGAATCGCTGACAACTGCCCCCTCATATTAGAATGGGACCGAGTTGGATCTCCATTGGTATCTTGTGTTCTACAAGTAGCACTGAATCAATAGATCTCTCGTGTGTTGAACACGATGTATTTTTTTTTGCGACTGCAAAATGCTTTTGGCTTAGGATAGAACGTAGGAGAACTTCCGAACTACTTGTCCTTAGCTAAGTTCATGTTTCGCAATCTTAAGTAATAGGCATTCATGCGGTAACTATAGAAATCCTGAAGATGAAGTGGAAACGGTTAAATAGAAACATCCAGGCACTTTTTCGGCATTGTCCAGACTTTTTAAGTTAGGCTGCAACAAATCGGTAAACTAAGTGACAAAACCGAAACAGCCATTAGCTGTCTCAACATATTTGTCAGAGACTCAAAGCGCTTTGTAAATTTTTAAGGGTCTTATGAGCTGTTATATAGATGTAGTAACACTGCGGGCAGGCGTGCAAAGTTGTACAAGTTCCTGTTAGGATCGACCTCTTAGCCACTTCTAAACTTGCAAACTTGCAACTTCTATAACCTATAGTGGTGCTATAACAGCGATTCCGAGCAGCTTCTGCTGACAAATTTCTTAGCAAGCTTAATTTACCCTGTTTAGTGTACAAAAATGAAGTAATAACAGTACAGTCGCATGTGTAAAAGGTATTAAATTAAAATATTAGAAACTCTCAGGCAAAAATATTTCTCTGCAAAAAATTATATTTACATATATGTACATATGTATATAGTTGCTTATGGACTCTACCCATGTACATATTCATACAAGTATAGATATGTAGATATGTATGTAAGCATGTATGTATGTTTGCTTGTTCGAGTATCTAAATATGTTTCTAATCATGTTCGGAGTTTTCTTACTTGCCACCTTCTCATTTTACAGTTCAGCTGAAGCGAGTGCATGTGTCTGTCGGTCAGACACGATTCCGCTGTATTTGCCACCTTCGGAGCGACAGTGTTTGAAATGAATTTTACCTTTTTTGCGATCAGCCGAGTCAGCCAGTGTTTTTGTTGGCTATCGCTTACTTGGGCGTGCGTTGCATAAGGGATTTCCTGGAATTTCTACGTGCCAATTCAGCAGTTCTTCGCCTTCTTTCCCCAGTTTTATTTGGTGTTCTTCTTTTTCTGGCGTTTCTTTTTTTCCAGCACAATGATTACGTTGCAGGTGAATTCCAAAAGTCGCCGGCACAGACAATCGAACATATGAGTTACACATACAGGTCGACATATACATAACAGTGCTGCGGACGCTTTAGCATTGCATATTTGAATATATACATATATATAAATATGTATAAAAATATTATACATTTACATATGTATAAATTTGCCTGCGTTGTTGATGTTTGCACAATGTTGGACTAAACAAAATATTTTGGTAGGCTTTTCCGGCTCGTCAGCCAGCCCATCCGTCCGTCCGCTGAACTCGCCGCTCTCTCGCCGTTGTGTGTTTTGCGAAGTTTGTTGCGGGTTTTCGGCACTTTTTTTTTCGGGCTCTATTACAGCTATTATTAACGCTTTGCTAACCTGTCCATCATCGGCGCGTCAACGACCGCCGACCGCTGTCGTTTTTCGACTACCCCAATTTGTTGGGTTCTGTTGAGTTCTGACACAAATTAAAACTCGACTCTGACTTTGGCTAGTGTCAACTGCAATTTTCGCTTTTGCGGCTCGCGCTGTCAGCCAACCGTTATGATAGAGATACATACCTGTGTGTCTGTGTGGGTGTGTTGCGGTTCGTGCTGATGATGCGGTCACGCGTTGATTATGCAATTGCCGCGTGGCAATGTGTGTGTGTGCGTGGGGGAGGAAATGGCGAAATTCGTAGTGAAACCAATCAATCCAAGTGGTTTCCATTTGGTCAAATGTGATTGCATTTGCTGATGACATTCCGAACAATGTCCATTGCACATGTCAGCAAAAGCAAATACGCTCGCTCGCTCATATATTTGCTGGCCGGCACACTTTGCTGGTCACATATTGTGTATTTGCAGATAGTTATATTTATGTGTGCGAGTGTTGCAAAGCCAAATTCATGCAACATCAACATTATTGTAGGCACTTTTTAAATACGTAATTAGGAACGAACACACGGGCAGTGGCGCACTAGCGGCTCATTTAAATAAGTGCACGCATACATACWTACGAGTAGAGTACATACATATATACACACCCCATATTTCAATTATTACTTTTACCATCTCTTTAATAACATGGCGACCACTTTAACTTAATCTAACCTGATAAATTGGTAAAAAAACTTACTTACTTACTCTTCACTCATATCTCCTATACTTTCTGGAAAGTATATGCGGTAGAAATAATGAAAAGGTAGTTTTTGTCACATTCCGCCACAGAAAACTTGTAATGCCTTTCATATTTGATGCCTGATATTGAAGCTCGTGATCTTGGCGACATTTGGTTTTAAAAACACGGCGCCACATCCCATACATGGCATCAATCTATAAATTTATTGAGAGAACACTTCGATAAGCAGATAATCACGTTTTGGGCCGGTCGATTGAGCACCAAGATCATGTCATATCATACCATTAAATTTTTCAATCCAATCTACACTTCTCTTTAAAGATCCATCATGAACTGTGGATCAGCCATAAGCCGTCGAATAGTCTGGTCCAACGAAAACACATTTTTTCAAATTTACCTGCGAGAGACCTGGAAATTTTTAAACTAAGTATTTGCAGCAATTTCCAACTCTTTGAACTGACTTTACAGATTACTTCGTTAAACCCAGCCTTATGTGAAGCGGTGGTAGAAGAACTTTACGATCAGGCGCGAAAGTTTTATGTACATTGTATTTTTCGCAAACTTTAAGATCTTTTTGAGTCCAACACCATTTGGTTCAGTGATTTGCTCGGTTTCTACTATCCTATACTCATAAAAAGCAGAGGGATTTGATAAATCCTAAATGTTGCTCGAACAACATGCCTAATATTCTTTATATTGGGTAGTCGAAAAAGTCTTTTCGTACTTCAAATCAAACTTCAATTAATTTTTTTATGTTTATAATGAACTTTAATGAACAAAATATGTACCATTTTGATTGACCACTTTTTGCGAGACGTTATTCCTTTTTTGGTTTCTCGGCGAAAAACTGCGACAAGTAATTGTCACAGGCTTCTCTTGAAGCAAATTTTACTCCATGAGCTCTGAATTTACCAAAACAAATAGTGGTGCGATGGTGTCAGGTCAGGGCTATATGGTGGATACATCAAAAACTTCACAGCCAAGCTCTCCCAACTTTTGCCGAGTTATCAAAGATGTGTGTGTTCTAGCGTTGTTCTGATGGAAAACGAAGCCTGTTCTGTTAATCAGCTCCGTTTTTTTTTTTCTCTTGCTTGCCTCAGTTATCAGTTATTGACAGTAAAATGTAGTGTCAATCGTGCGACCAGGCTTGAGCAGCTCATAGTGGATGATTCCTTTCCAATCCCACCAAACACTCGGCATAACCTTTGGAGGCGTCAATCCTGACTTCGCGACCATTTCCTGTACTACACCACACTTGGTCCAAGATCTTTTTCGCACATTATTTTTGTATTTGATCCAATGGCATCACTGGTTTCAGAATTGGTTAGATTTATTTTGTTTCAGCAAAGAATCGCTAATGTTAATTCCATTAAAATTTTCACAAACAATTCATGTGGTACCCAAACAACGGGGGATTTTTTTTTTGCCAGCCTGTTTTAAAGGTTCAAAACTGTTTGATGATGAATGTTTTGTTCTGTAAATCTTTTTCATAATTTCATCGACTATTTCAACGATAGGTCGACCAAAGCGAGGTGCATCTTTCAGCGAAATTTCCAGAACGGAAGCGAGCGAGCCATTGTTATGCTACACGAACTGATACAGCGTCGTCTCCGTAAGCTCCACAAATTTCATTGGTCCCTTTTTTATACAAAAATTTCAAAATATGACGAATTTCTGCATTATTTTTACTCGTTTTTGAACAACTGTAACTTTTTTTCAACCTTGAGGTTTCCAGAATGACCTACAGGAGGAGAATCCCTTCCCACGACAGACGGGTCTAAGTAACCAGAATAAACCCAGATATTTTTATGGAAAAGGACTGAGTTGTCAGGCATCATTAATCGAAATTACTTCTGGAATGTTTTCTGCCACTACAACAACAACATCCGATAGGAATGCTTTAAGGCATCTTTTTGCAGAATGTATGAAAACCCGCTCCCTGGTAGGTGGAATAAGATCTTAACTGCATCTTTTAAACCCTCAATATTGTTACAATAAACCAATTCATTCCTTTGGGCAAAGTAGAAGGACTGCCTCTTAAGATATCTACCGCAGAAGAAAAACTTTCCCAGCAAAATTAAGTAAGTAAACTGCTTCTTATGATATCTTCACCAGGAGGAAGACATTCGCAGCGCAGTGAATTCCTGCTTTCTTTCCTGGATCGAAGCAACTCAGCTACGTTTTTGGGAAAATTCGCTCTGAGCCTCTCCACAAATCATTAAACTTAACGTGGGAAAACAATTACGGATTGCTGTCTTCTACAAACTCAAAACTTGACTTCTCATCGGCTACAGCAGCATCTTTGCCACTACTAGAAATGTCTTCCAAGGTCGCAAGATCCCCAGGACTGATATTGACATTTTCGTCCCAAGAAGAATGAAGCAAATAGGTAATTGTAGATTGGTGTTTGAAATTCACTTCTTGCCTTTTTAATTGTATCCACATAACAATCATGACTATGTTCATAGAATTACATAAAGCATATTTTTTGGTTATACATTTTTTTTTTTGCATTTTTGCTGCTTAAAACTCCAATGTCATACCCTCCAAATTCATCACCGCCGCGAGCACCGCAAACTACCTTTTGCAGTTACAATTTAATTATGCACCCATTTGGGTTTTGATCTGCTGCCTACAGCGCCACAAACTCACCTCGAATGCCATGCTCTCATTCTTCGCATGCGACCCACAAATCTCGTCGGCGTTAAAATTAAAGAGCGCTCAATATAAAATTCGGCTGCGTAGTTAGTTACCGTTAAGCTGCCGCAATTTAACACCAGCAACTGTAATTATGTGTTTTGCTTTACGTGGCAGATTGTTGTATACGAAAAATCAAAACTTATAATATTTTTGAAGATTTGCACTTTTTGAACGAAGCCGAATTTTAAGTATATAATTAGATGCGCATTATATTAAAACCCCGCAGCGGTAAACACAGCAAAGTATGCATGCTTGATGTCGCTGTGTCAGACGCTACTTCACTGCACTTGGTGTGGGATATCGATAAACCGTGAACTTTCATTTGAAGACATTTAACGAATTTTTGCTTAGCTCACGCGAACAAAAATTGAATAGTTCAAAAAATATTAGGATATAAACTTAGTTGGTAAGTTGATGGGTTTAAAAGGGATAAGCAGGAGCGCTGGAGCGCAGGCGGCCTCACTTTTAATTAGACTTATTGTATTCCTCACTGGCAACCAAATAAGCCTTGTCCAGAAAGCGGTGGGTTTGATAAAAGAGCTATTTCTTACAACTCAACTGTCTCCTCAGTTGGAACATGGATGATACCTTGTCTCCATCGGTTGGGTATTTCCAAAGATAGTATTCTAACGCTC
Organism: Bactrocera latifrons; assembly: GCF_001853355.1. Lineage (NCBI taxonomy): Eukaryota > Metazoa > Arthropoda > Insecta > Diptera > Tephritidae > Bactrocera > Bactrocera latifrons. The sequence continues at coordinate 1,494,928 of NW_017537279.1, forward strand.
CTCGTCCTCCACGTCTGCTCTGACATTTTGCAAATTCTACTTTACCAAGTTACTGGAAGTGGCTTCTTAGAAGAAAATCTGTAATAACCCCATAGAATGCCACTTAGCCACGACCATGATTATTACAGTTGTTGTAGGTGAGTTTGCCACAAAACGGACCGATTCTGGCCATATTTATTGGCAAACATTCGGAAGCTGGATCGCGATCATGAGATTTTTAGTTAATTTACCAAATGGTTCGATGATTTAGTCCAACGTAGGTCACATCATATTCACCGAAATGAGTCAGAGGACCGATTCCTGGTCATATACAATGCCAACCAGGTGTATCAAAATTCGGATCTTTTTTAATGATTGAGCAATGATCGCGTGGTTTGGTTTAATCTAGCTGATATTATATTCACAATAATGAGGCAATAAATGAATTTCAGCCATATACAATACTCCGTAGGACTAGGGAAATCTATCTGTGTTTCGTTCTAAGTATTTTTAGTTGATTTAACAAGTTTTTGGGTCATCGAAATGAGTCAGAGGACCGATTTCTGATCATATACAATGCCAACCAGGAATCCGAAAATCCGAAATTTTTGATTGTTCGGGCAATGATCTCATGGTTTGGTCCAATGTAGCTCATACTAATTTCACAGGAACGAGGCAAAGGAATCAATCTGTGTTGCGACCGCGATCTTGTTATTCGATTGGTCGAAAAAATTGTTCGGTGATTTGGTTCAATGTGGGTCATATCACATTCACCAGAATAAGGCAGAAGACGGATTCCGGTCATATATAATGCCAACCAAGTATCCAGAAATCATTCTATGCTGCGATTCGGATATTTTTGATTAATTGAGCAATGATCCCGTGGTTTTGATAAAGCTCAGCTCACCTTATAGTCACATTAATGGTGCAATACCAACCAGGTATCGAAAAGTCCAGATGCAAAGGATCCAATCTGTGTTGCGTTCCTAATATTTTTATATGACTGAACGAACAAATTATGTGGTGACTTAGTCGCTGGTCGAGAGTCAGTCACGATTTTGAGAAACTACTAACTAAATCATAGCACTAAAATTGCTTACCTCCAAGACTCCATTGTAACACATATTATACCTACGGTATTCCTACCTATAAACGCATACACCTACATACATAAATATATTGTTCTGTAACTCCAATGCCCTGCCAGCCTGTCACACTTCCTCGCATTGATCGTTAACTTATCTTCGAGATCTTTTAAGAGCCCATATCCTTAGGCAGTTTTTGCTCCAGATTCCCTGCGCAAACCGCAACTCATCAGTAGGTGGTGGCACATGTGACTTGGGCAGCATTAAGGTGTTGTAAAGTGCCCTAGGTTCTGGGATGATAGATTCGCAACCATTTAAGCGCCAATGATGAGTGCTTAACATGCAAGTAAACAAATAATCGCATGGCACTCGTTTGTGTGACCACCGACCACCGGCAGCCAGCCACACAACAGACCGATATTAACAGGAATAAATAACGAAGACGCTCGCAAAAAATAGTAAACTTGATTTGCTCAACGTCAACGTTGTGTGTTTTGTAATGATCACTCTCACTGATCCGGTGTTTGGTGATGCGCGAGGTACTTCCATGCACACGGTTTTTTTTTTTTTGTTTTTGGTTTTTTTTTTTTTTTTGCCTCCCTGGGGAAGTCTGTGATGAGTGATATTTACAAGTCACCATGTCACAAGACAAAAATACTATATATGTACATATGTAAGTGCGCTTAGGTTTGTATGTATGTGCGCTTAAAACTTACATGATTTTATTTTTCTGAACTCATTAATTACAAAGAATGCACAGTGGAATATATTTACCCAGAAGGATTTGTATATATGTCATATTTTAAATGGTGCCTTAAGTATTTTATTTATAGTCGAGGTATGTAACTGAAAACAAAATTGTTTTGAAATGTTTGAGATTTTCTCTATAGTCGATATAAGATCAGCCATAAGATTGCTTAATTTTGCTTTTTATTCTTAAATTAAGAGCCTCTGTTGTGAGTCTGACGATTCCTTTTTGTAGTTCACAGATTATAAGTCGTTCTATAATCAATTCAACCTCATTCCACATATAGTGAGGTTGTGGCATTTTTCTGCAGAAATCTCAAGGACTTAAATGCGGTGTTAACTTTCTCCATAGAAAGTTAAGGGCTGTTATTGGGTCGAAAGGTTGTTCCTCCCGACTGCTCGAAAAAGTGGCTCAGATAGTAATGTTTTTAGACGGTTCCTAGAAGGTCTTTTGAGAATCGGCCTAAAGGTATGTTTCCCATGATATTATCCGTATTGGAAACCGAAATAAACTGATGCTTTACTTTTGATCTCTCACCAAAAAAGATTATCATATGTGACCTGGTCTACGAAAAGGGGAGGGGGCTTAGGAGTCAAAAAATAAATTTTCACTTTTTAGTTGATTCGGATGGAAGCTGAGATGCTTTTTCACGTGATAGAAGAACTAGTTTTCGCACGTTAGCTCCCTTTTCGTAGACCAGGTCACATATATCGAAATTTTAAAAATTAAACAAATAGTTAGAAAAGTCAGAAATATCCACGAAGAAAACCTTTTGTAGGTCCTGGAAAAGAGAATTATTAAATAATATATATTTATCTATAGAAATTTTAATAGTCGCTGCCTCGTAGTGTGTAAGTAAAACGATCAACCTTATACACCACTATAAAGCTAAGACTTCGTGCTCAAAAAGCTTTTAAGAGAGCTTTGGGATTGCTTGACTCTGTATTGTTTCAACACGCGTCAAAGACGGCTAGCAGGAATGAGAAATTTTTTCTACATAAAAAATTTTGAATCGGTTCTTATGGTTCTGATACTGTAACAATTAATTATACCCTATTTTGATTTCGTCGCTTCAGTATCGGTAACATCAAAGATCAGGCATCACGCTATGGACGATGAATTAACGAAAATATCGACAAAGAATGGAAATTGTCGAATCTGCCGGAAGGTAAACACTATTTCGATTGCCTAGGAGCTGAACATTACAGGTGAGCCGGTGCAAACGGTTGTCAAGTCAAGAAAACCGGGGATCATATACCATAACTAAGACTGGCAACAAAAAAAAACTCAACTCAGAGCTGGAGTGTTTTTATCCATGCGGACTACATGACGCTGTCTCTTCATTCACTCAACTATGTCAATGTCTCCGATCGACTGCGGTATTCGCCGTTGCCATTGTACAAAGTACCATAAAACTTCCGCAGAACCTTTCTCTCAAACCCCCCAAAAGGCCGCCTCATCAGATTTTATCCATGCCTCCGCGTCATATAGCAAGATGGAGGTGAGGACTGACTTGTAGAATTTGGCCTTTGTTCCTCGAGAGAAGAGTTTACTTCTCAATTGCCAATCAAAGGGGATAAATGAAACGAATCCCACACTGAATTTGCCCGCCTTTATATGGTCACTGTATAAAATGCCAGAAGGACCTACTCGTCTCAATCCTTGTCGCGTCCATCGCACGTCTCAATCATCTGAAAAGCGGCACCTTCTCAATTAAGGCACCGGTAGTTCCGGGTGCATACCCTTAAATCGTAATCTTTAATCGTTTCTCACCAGTCTCAAGTTAATGTTACTCAGTGAACTTTCCTCGCTTGCGTGAACTTCTATACATAGTTCCAACCTCCACTCGCTTACTCCTTCGTAATTTTGTTGCGCAATTCAGCCAATCGACACCACGGTTGATTTTGTTTCCTTAATTATTGCGATCGTGTCCGGCGATTGTGTACTTGTAGCCAAGGCACTGCCAACAATTATCTACACTTTGCAGCTTCGTGAAAAAATTGCCCTACAATTGCGCTCTTCCCACACTAACACACACATATACGTATACACATACATATGTAAATGCTTGCAGTATTGAAGAGCTGGCAAGCGTTCGGCGAGCAGCTGCCGTGTTGTCGTGCCAGGCAACGATTGATCGTTCATTGGTCCGATCATTGATGTAATCGGTTGTCAGGTGGAAGCGATGGATTGAATGATCCTCCATTACCGCCGGCGAATTGTTCAATCAATCAACGAAGAATGTCAATCATGTATGCCCATTTATGTTGTGACAGCTACTGTGATTCTACATGCTCTTGTTCTTGTTCTGGCATCAGATGTTGGCAGTGGCCGTGGTTCGTGGTGGCGGTGGCGGTGGATGATGGTGGCGCTGTTGGTGACATGATGACGTGCGATGAAATGCGATGAGGCATGCTTTGAATGTGACCTGCAGCAGCATTATTGCAATTTTATGGATTTTTTTCGCACACATAAACATAAATTACTTGGTATTTAAAAGGTTGCACAATAAAATAATGGCTAAGTTTATAGTAAGTTTGTTGGATTTTTTTTTTTTCGCTGCAATGAAATGCTTTCTTTACACTTAACAATATGCTAGGATGGCAGAAATTTATGAAATTGGCTCATACGTTCCTCGCCCCCTCCATATAATGCATGTTCTGCTTACCGTCCCGTCGATTTCATGACGCACATATCGGCCAGTATATAGGTACTGTTACCTTTTTCACTTAAACGTGTCGAACTTTGTACCTAAACAGTGTTTTTGCGGAAGTTCTCCTTCAATAGTTTAATATGAAGAAAATCTCAGTTGAAAGTAATTAAGCGAACGTGCCTTATACGATTTGAAAGTGGAGATTTGGAAGGCGAGAAACGTCCTGGACGAACAAAAAAGTTTGAAAATGAGAATTAAGAAGATATCTACATAGATTGTTCCCAAACACAAATAAATTCGTAGAATCTTTGAGAGCCACTCAAGCAGCCGAATGCTCAAAGTGTTCAATGGCAGTTGGATATATAATATTCAAAAGCAAGAAACCAGGGTTCCATTGTTATTAAAGCCAATAGATAGATGTTGAAAGAAAAACAATTTTGCATATCAGAAATGCTTCTTGAACATTACAAAAGGTCGGTACAAGCGAATATTCATGACGCCAAGTTTATGGTCAGTATTTGGTGTGATCAGAAGAGCGTGCTGTATTATGAGCTTCTAAAATCGAGCGAAACTATTGATGGACACGCTACCGGCAACATCGACTAGACATGAGACAAAAATACTCCGTCAAGACAATACTCAACCTCATGTTGCAAGACCATTTCAAAATTATTTGGAAAACAATGGCTGGGAAATTTTGCCTAACCCGTTTTATATGCCAAAGCCACTTCTTACGACCACTTGTTTACATCAGAAATTGTTAATATAATAATAATAATACCCAACGATTACCCTCCTCCCGCCCAACCGACGCGAGGGACGCAATCCGCGAACGAGCGGAATTAGCCGAGTCATAAAAGTCAAGGTAGTTTTAAGCGTTGCGATCTTAAGCTGCTCAGCTACAGAAACAAAAATTTCAACAGCCAAAACTAAGAATTAGATTAAAGTTTATAATTTTTHAATGTTACTTGTTAAGAGTAGATAAAATAATTTTTTTAATGGTAAAGAGTGAATCTGTTCGATCAAATGTGCTGGAATAGAATTGAAATCGTGACATATACGG
>NW_017537279.1:1500615-1513667 GCF_001853355.1 Bactrocera latifrons
GAATGTTAAAATTAATATCAGACAAGAGAGATGGGCTACAGACTGACCCATTGATGAGTTTTACAAGAAATATTATACCAAGCATTTCCCTACGACTAGCGASTGYWKGGAGATTTATAAGCTTTAAACGGTTAGTGTAAGGGGGAAGATTTAAATTGGAATCCCAATGCAAATGATTTAAGGYAAAAAGTAAAAATTGTTTTTGAACGGACTCTATTTTCTCAGAATGAACTTGATAACGAGGGTTCCATACCACGGAAGCATACTCTAATATATGCCTCACCAAAGATGTAAAAGAATTTTTGTGGTAAGCGGATCACTAGATTCTTTAGACCAATGTTTAACGAAACCAAGAGCACCTTTAGCTTTAAAAACCATGAAAGATGTGTGAAGATTAAAATTGAGTTTGGGGTCCATAGTTGCTCCCAAGTCAACAAAACTGCATACTTGCTCCAACCTAAAGTTTTGTATTACGTATGAAGTAGGGTCTACGTGAAAAGCACATCGTTTTACATTTTTTAAGGTTCAATGGCATGTCATTTCTAACACACCAAGAAACTAGGTTTTTTAAGTCTGTATGCAACTGACATCTTTCGCTATTCGAGGTGAATGATTTAAAAAGTTTTACATAAAACTTTTGATAACTTAACAACAGATGATATGTCATTAATAAATAACAAGAACAGAATTGGTCCAAGATGGATGGATGGATGGTCCTGAAGGAACATTGATTATGTCGGAAAGAGTATCGTTAAATATGACTTGTTGAATTCTATTACTAAGATAAGAAGCAAAAAAACTATCAAAATTGTTTCGATGAAATGGAATCCTCAAAATTTGCTAAAATACAAATTTTTCAGAAGCAGCCGTAGTTGAGCTTGAATTTCGGACTACCATATATGGAATGTTTCGTATGAAACTTTGTAGAAATCTAACAAATACCTTCTGAAGCATGAATCCTTACATCTCTAATACAAAATAAACTCTAAGAACTAATCCTAATAGTTTAGGGATCAAACTTACTCAAATATAGATAAGGTCGTTATATTATGTTACGAAATACGGGGCATAAGAAACCGGAGCTAAAATATTCATTTAAGGAAAAAGTGACAAAACCGATAAAAACAATTTAATAGCCAAAAAAATATTTTTGTAAAATTTTTCAGGTAGGAATTTTATTAAAATTTGATCAAACTGCACTGCCAAGTTATACTTTTTTTCAGTCAAGATCAAAATTAGATACGAATGAGATTGATAAGATAGCAGGACTTAAAAAAAAAATTATTTACGAAGTTGGCCTTGCTACATGGCATAGCATAATGATGAAGGAGAACGTCGGTTTAGTGTTGATACAGTTCCTCGGTGCGGGGTATTCAATTGACTTCCGGTTTTATTTTAATTTGACTCTTTCTATTAAATAAATAGCATTTACTCCATTATATAAAAAACCCCTTGACTACACTATCCTCCTGATTGGCTGGCATACTGTGCTTTGCTTTCACCGCTAAACCGTTCGCCTGTCTTTCATAGTAAAAGATGCGTTCGAAAGTAAACAAGACTTTTTGATCTAGCGCCCCTTGGTGGCGTCATCTGTATATCGACTATTGCGTTAGAATTTTTATCGATTGTTCAGTGAAAATTTCATTTCATTTCATTTCATAACTTGAAAGTGAAGTTATTGCGTTTAAAGTGTCAGTATGTTTATGTCATCGGTGCGAAAAAGAGCTTCAAACAAAGAGCCAACATTAAATTTTGTTATAAATGGGGAAAACTTTTAATGAAACCTTTCAATTGATGAAACAAGTTTCTGGCGATGATTGCCTATCTCGTAGCAGAACGCACGAGTGGTTTCAACGTTTCAAAGTGGTCGTGCGGACATAAATGACGATCAACATGTGGATCCATCAAAATGCGTGATCACTGGAAATTCCATCTAAACTGTGTCTGAATTCATCAAAAATCAGCCAAAATCATCATTTGAATTCATAGAAATGGAATTGCACATCTGCAAAACATCAATTTATTGCATTTGGACCGAAGATTTGGGTTTACGAAAGGTGTGTGCACGGTTTGTTCCGCACAAATTGACTGACGACCAAAAATTGCTCAGAATCCAACATTCGAAGGACGATTATTTAACCAAAAATCACATTTTAACCATTAACCACTTCCCGTATTCACCTGGTATCACAACGTGCGACTTCTTTCTTTTCGGAAAAATGCATTTTTCCCATGAAAGGAAAGCGTTATGCAGACGTAGAGCCCACTCAAAAGTCCTGCACCATCTCATCAGCCAGCGAGCTGAAAGACTCGTTCAACATGCTTCTGGACCATACAAAAACCTGTATTGAAGCAGAAGGCGACTATAAGAGAAATTGAATTTGCCGGATTTATGTTCAAGCTAAAATCTCCAAAGAAATTGTTTAACAGACTATGGCAAACTCTTTTATTTGATAAAATATCTTCATGGAATTTTAGAAAAGTTTATACGAACCTATTATTTCCGAGTATAACTTTGAAAGCTGTTAGTTTTATTGTGCTAATACCCTCGTTTGGTGACAAATTGAGGMGTACTCGTATAAGTGAGTACACAAAATTTAATTTCTCTAAAATATATTATATGTCTAAAAGACATTAAATGACGTACCCGTATGTGGAATTAGTGTATAATACCGTTACGTGGTAGTATTTTCATCAGCGCGTCTATTTTTCGCCAACTCACCCTTAGTCCCAATGCCTAAGCACAAAAGTAAATCAAAGCGCCGCACAAACACTGCCAACTAAAATGCAATAAAAGCCAAAAAGGACATCCGAACGTTTTGGGTGACTAAGCTGATTACAGCTATACAAAGCAATTTTGCCGTAGTCGCTGCTACCAAAACTTCCACTCCCGCCGCCTAAGCTTTCGCGCTGTTGCATGGCAGACGCTGCGTGGCTGCTGTATGGAGCTTTCGACAACACTGCTTCCCCCACAACGGTTCACCTGAAAGCGTCTTTCGGTTTGGCAACGGTTAACAAATGCGTATTATGTATGTCTACCGCCAACAGCGCCCTCGTCCTGTGGCGCTCGGTATGCGCTTATCACTTTGAAAGTGGCGTTCGAAATGCACAACAACAACGCATTAAATTAGCAACAATATGCTTTGTGTAAAATGCAGCAAGCGCAACGCATAACAATTACACACACATATAAGCATATATACACACCCTACCAAATACTTGCAAACGTAACTTAACGTAAGCAGACGGCAGCATCGTTCCCCGCCGCCGTATGGCGACTGCTCGTTATTATTTGGCAAACGCCGTTGCATTCGCCGTTGTCGGCAACGAAGTGCCACATCTTTTTTGACAAATTGTATGTAAAGTTTTGTTACTTTTGTTGTTGTCGCGTGTTTTTTTTTTTTTATTTTTTTTTTTATTTTTTTTTTTTTTTTTTTTTTTTTTTTTTTTTTTTTTTTTTTTTTTGTAACACACTGTCATTACAATTTGTTTTGCCCGCAGTTCGGTGACACCCTGTTTGGCTACCAAATTTGCCAATGTTGTTTTGCCCGTGTTTGCAACTCTTTTGTCAAATAATTTTATCGCACCAGCGTCGTTGCCGCACTTTGTTCTCCCCTCTTGAGCGGCGTGCCACTTTCACTTGCTACTTGCTAACTTCGCCTGGCGCATAATAAAGGATTGGCACAATCCCATATCCCTACAGCACTTCGAGCTGCGACACTCAGCTCTGCAGAGATTTCACACAAAGAAAACATTTGTGGCGCAGAAGTTTTTCAACGCGCTTAGCCGCCTCAGCTCCCACTTCAGGCGCAGCGCTTTTCTGTGCACAAAATGTGCCGCCATTTTCCTTTTTCCGAACAACAATGCCGATCGTAATTTGTTTTCGACTTGTGCGACTTAAGTTGCGGCTGATAGTGTAAACACAAAACAATATACAAACTTTGATAAAACCAGCAACGCTCGTCGGGGTGGCAACCACCCTCATCGAAAGAGCTTAGATAAATAAGTACCGTATTATTCCATTTTAAAGTCACTCGTCGTCCCCGTCCTGCTAAATGGTGCAGAGGCATGGACGATGACAACATCTGATGAGTCGGCATTACGAATTTTCAATAGAATTCAATAGAGGTTCTGCGGAACAGAGAATACCGCAGTCGAGGGATCGATGAGCTGTACGAAATAAACGACGACCTTTGGTTCAAACAAAACGGTATTACATTCCATACAGCCAACAAAATAATCAATTTAATGAAGGAAAGTGTTGGTAAACGCATTATTTCGCGTTATGGGGACTGAATCGTGGGCACCAAGATCCTTTGATTTTACACCGCTTGTGGGGTTTTGTGAAGTCAGCAGATAATCCAGACGATTGACGCCTTAGCAAAGAATATTCGGCGCTTTATTGCTGACGCGTTCCCAATTGCTGCAAAAAGTGATCGGATATTGGTTCTCTCGGCTGGAATTAATTCGAGCCACAAGTGATAGATAGACAGGAGCAGAAAGTATTCACTTTGTTCACCTCATAACCAAGCTTAATGTCAGTCACTATCGAAGAGATTCCTCTATTTTTGCTGAGCGCTTTCAGACAACCCTAAACTAAACAGTAAAAATCCAATTTATGAGTTTGGCCGCAGGGGAGCACCTCATAATAGGGGATATAACACATAGCACATAGCAAAACTTTCATGATCGTCAATCTGGATTTGCTCACCTATTAGTCCATCTCAGAGCAATTATACTTCGGACGTTTTCGCTACACGTTCTCGTAATTGGCACATTTTTCACAGTCAATCAGTAACCTTCGAAAATAGATCAATTTTGTTGCGCTTCATCAACAATTCGCAGATGGAAAATTCGTTTCGCCGAAGTGAAAGGAGAGCATTACGACTGGCATGTAGATTGGGGTATCCTCTTAATCGTTTAAGAAGGTTAAAGTAGGGGAGCGCGTGGTATATAAGGAAGATTTTGCACTGTGGGTTCTTAGATTAGGTTAGATGGCTGATCAAAGACTGCACGTGGACTACTTTATGTAGTCCTTTGTGAAGCTATAGAAAAGAACTCCTGTGTTCGAACTTAGTATAAACTAACAAAATGCTTAGTTTCCAATACAAATTTCCACAGACGTTTAATCTCCACTCCCGCCTGTTCAGTGTCTGAAAGTATGCGCTCCCAAGTGTTTAAATCTTATCCTCCCAAACACTAGACAGTCAACAGGGAAATATTGAATTGTCTTCATTAAGATTCCTAACCTTATATTATGGACGCCAATAGAGCAAACGCCCACAACTAGGGAGAGGCTAGTCTTACTCAGGGCAAAAGGCTCACTAGATCTCTTGCGATCGACTTTGATCCGAAAGGCGAAAGGTAAGGCTGACCAAGCTTACACGAAGCCCAACAACTATTAGTAAAACACAAGCGGATACGAGACCAAGCACCTTCCCGCTCCCATTCTACCGATAATGACTGTAGGGTACCTTCCCTTAACAGCTCATCATCTTTACAATTTCCTATAATTCCGCTATGGCCTGATACTCATACCAGTCTTATCACAGAGACACTCATTGCTAATAATAACGAGGTTAGGCAATTCTCGACCAACCCTAAACGCACTGTTAATAAATTCAAGAGTAGTATCGTCGCTCTTTTCTCTATGTGAACGGTTTTTTTTTTTTTTTTGAAGTAGGTTGCACTCCGGAGCAATAGATCTGTCAACTTCTAGTTTGGTTGAACAACATCTCTGATTTGTTCGACTCACTAGTTGAATACAGCCATTATGAACATTTACATCGGTATTTGAATTCATGGACCCTCTGTGGATATATTTGATGCTTTATCGATCTAAAGAGATGGAGATCGGACCAAAAATATCGATGTCACACTATCAAAAAAAAAAATCGAGGAAAATTTTACTCAGTACGCCCAACCCTAATGTCCACTCGTAATACAGTTTTGGGTCCGCACAAATTTCGCTTTCATCTTAGTTTGACTTTGATTTTGTTTGTCCATCGCTGTGGTGGCTACTTCGTTTGTTTGCTTGCTTATTTTCGACTAAGGCAAGCATATACAAACACACACTCATACATATATATATACATGAGTCGACATAAACCCTAAAACATACATATGTATATACATAGTAACATACTTATGTACATATGCTTGTGATTATTTATGTACCAACTTCCAAAAAAATTTTTTTTTGCTCTACCGTTATTGTTATTTATGACTACGTTTTTGTTATTGTTGCATACACAGTTGTTGGTTGTTGTTATTTATGCTGCTGTTGCCGCGTATGATGATGTTGTGTTAACTGTTCGACGCACCATAACTGTAGCGCTGTGGTCATTGTACTCTAAATGGGCGTAAACATAGGACCTGCGCAAGAAGTCTATAGTACATGGCGTCCAAGGTGCTGCAGGAGTGCATATGTACATACATATGGGTGTGGGGGGAGGGGTGAACGCAGTCTATTGCTTAATGGGTTACGGAATTCATTGGTGGCCTTTGGCGTTTACGTTGAGCTTCAGCGCTAAATTTTGCCCTTTTTGTGGCTGTCGGCTATTTTAACCTTTTCGGCTGTCAGGTCTTAACTTTCGTTTCGTTACCGTTCCTCGACGCATTGTGGCGCTTGTTTTTGCCGCGTCTTCATATTGTGTGCTGTTTTCTGGTTGTTTATTTCTTCTGCTTCTGCTTCTGCTTGTCAATAATGCCGATGATGAACTACTTTTTACACTCGCACCGCTCGCCGCCACTGATGATTTTGCAATTTCGGTTTCGGTGCGTTGGATTCATTTTGTTTTCGTTTAGTGGCGTCATCTTCGGCATTTAAACTTGAGCTTCTGGGTGGCGCTGCGCATCACACTTTAGCATGCTGTATACAACAACAACAACGACGACGACGACCTGCTATACACACATACATATGTATGTATGTATGTAGACTTATTTCCAATTAAGTAAGTGAAAAAAAGATCGAAAACAAATTAAAATACAATCTAAAATATAACTGCACACACACACCACACACACATACATACATACATATATGTACGAGTATCTTGGCACTCCTCCATCGACTACTGTGGGGCCAAAATTTTAAATGCGGCTTTACCTAACATGAAGGTTTTAGTCAAAACACATGTACATAAGTAAGCAATCATTAGTTCGAATAGAGCAGTGGTTGGCTTTTTGGCTTCTGATAGGTGTGACGTCATAATTTTGGAAAAAATTTAGAAAATTATTGGAAATACATAGATTTGTAATTGAAAGCAGGCTTATTCTTCTTCTTTATTGGCGTAGACACCACTTACGCAGTTGTAGCCGAGTTAACAACAGCTTTGTTTTCAAGTAGTCTTTTCAACCAAATGGGGGTCTTCTTCTGCTTCTACGGTGGGTACTGCGTCTAATACTCTTAGAGCTGGAGTATTTTCATCCGGAGTTCAAGAGTTTGTTTCTCCGCTTAGAGTCTTGTGGGCATGTGTATTTCTGTTCGGTCCTTCTATTATAACCAGAGTTGTCTTCTCGCTCACTGCGTATTCGGCTAAAGAGTGGTACGTCGAAGCAACTCTCAGTGCTGCTGTCCTCTGCGTTCTAGTATGTCTATCTTTCAAATTTAATGTATGAACACATATTTCGTTACCACTTAGTATCACTAACTCTTTTGTGTCAATAATCTTGAGAGTGATATGGTTATATATGTTACATTCTTCTCAGCCGCTCTTGAAAGAAAATTATTGAATAGTATTTAGTCGCATATTCCAATTTATTTCGGCTATCTTTGTCACTTCTGATCCCAGCAAATACTTTGGCGTCATGGAGGTTTGGAGGTTGATTTGGTTGATTGGCTGGGTTTTACATGAACCACTCTTATCACCAGCCACAACCCAATGCAAAAACGTCTTATTTTTGTAGCGTTCAAGCAACATTCTTGGCTTCAAATCAAAGTGCACCCAATATGCAAACATGTTAGTTTGTCAAAAAAGTCTTGCGGTATTTTCGCTAATTGGCGCTGAGAGCGCGTAGTCCTAGTTTTATTCGTCTCATCGGGTCAAGCTAGACCTTTTTGGAAAGCTCATTTCACGCGCTAGCACGTGTTTGATTGATTGTCGTTTCTTTTAAGTCGTCCGTGAGTAATAGCGTGGCAAACATGGAGCAAAATAAAGAGAAAATACGGCATATTTTACAGTACTACCACGATAAAGGCAACAATGCATCTCAAGCCGCCAATAAAATTTGTGCAGTTTATGGACCCGATACACTTTCCATTTCCACCGCACAACGATGGTTTCAACGTTTTCGTTCTGGTGTAGAGATGGTCGAAGATGCGCTACGCTCCGGAAGGCCTGTCCTCGAAAATTGCGATAAAATCGCTGAATTTTTCGAAAGAGACCGGCATAGTAGCAGCCGTAGCATTGGTCAAGAGCTGGGCATGAGTCGTCAAAAAAAATTTATGAACAATTGAAAATTCAATAAAAAATACCGCAAGACTGACAACCTAATATTTTAATAGCTACTTGATTAACTATCAAAGGTTCTGCCTATTCTTCTTGAGTTTGGTAAAAATCTCCACTTAGTTCCTCATCTTCAAATTGTTTTGGCCGCCCATGAACTTCCACCAAAAAAGGATGACGTTCGGCTAAGATTTTCTGATATTAAATTAATGGAGGAAAACTCGCCGCAAAAAATAGTTTTCCAGACACAATGTTCGACATATTTGATTTAATAGAGTGAAAAAAATTATTACTTACACTTCAAATGACCAGCAAATACCGAAAAAGATGCACAAGGGCAGTAGATTACGAAAATATGTTCCCAATATTGGATCAAGGGTTTAATAAACGAGTTACGTCATCTCTGAGCGAATATAGTTATAGACCCTGTAATACATTGAGCCTATTTCATGTGTTTATAAAAGTTTGGTTTCTGGGCTGTAGGGCGGCTGCGAAAGCGTTGAGTTGCAGGGTCTTGGTTAGATGGCTGTTCACAAGAAATTTGGTTGTCGTGGTGCAACTTCCAATCGGCTGCGATGTCTTGTCGAACCCGACTGACCCTTCGTTTAAATCTCTTGAGGACTTCTTTTGTAAAACTTAGCGTTGACAGTTTATCCAGGAGGAAAAAATTCATGGTGGACGATGTCAAAAAAGACATTGATCATCGTTTTCATACATCAGCAACCTCTTCAATATTTTTATACTCTCGCAACAAAGTTGCTAAAGAGAGTATTATTTTTTTTGTCCGTCCGTCCGTGCAAGCTGTAACTTGAGTAAAAATTGAGATATCATGATGAAACTTCGTACACGTATTTCTTGGCTCCATAAGAAGGTTAAGTTCGAAGATGGGCAAAATCGGCCCACTGCCACGCCCACAAAATGGCGGAAACCGAAAACCTATAAAGTGTCATAACTAAGCCRTAAATAAAKATATTAAAATGAAATTYGRCACAAAGGATCGCATTAGGGAGGGRCATATTTGRACGTAATTTTTTTGGAAAAGTGGGCGTGGCCCCGCCCCCTACTAATATTTTTGTACATACCTCAAAAACTACTATAGCTATGTCAACCAAACTGTATAGAGTGGTTTCTGTCTCTTATACACATCTAGATGTGTATAAGAGACAGGGTATATAGTATTTAGCAGCCTGATGACATGTACCAAATATGGGTGAAATCGGTTCACAACCACGCCTGAAATCTCGATTATCACTTTATCATGCGACAGTATAAAATGTTCGGTGACACCCGAACTTAGCCCTTCCTTACTTGTTTTTTTTGTTTTCTTTTTTTTAAGTAGGGAACTACTGTGATCAAATTGAATTATGTCCATTTAATTTTCTTCAAAGTAATAGCAGAGATAAAGAGATGTTTAACTCCACTCTCACTGGAAGTGAGAGAGCAATTGCTAAACGTCAAAACCTACTGAACTTTGACAGCTAATCGAGTTCAGTAGGTTTTGACGTTTAGCAATTGGAAACGAGCGATGGCCAGATTGAAATCTTAGCAAAAAAATATGTAAACGGAAGGATTTGTTGTATCGTTCAAGACCACTTATAAAAAATGTAAAACAATGAAAGTTTAATAAATTTGTAAAATTTAAAGGTATTTGATAAAACTTTTTGTAATTTGAAACCTCATAGTATTATTTTCAATGGAAAATGATTAAAACATTTAATGATTGAGAGTTAAAAAGCTTAAATCCTTTTATTGGGCATTGAAAGGTCAAATATTAGTTGTTCTAATATACTTTAGAAAAATTTAAATAGTTTCTCCATATAATAAATAACCACTATATAGTAATTTTTATTCGTACTAAATGTTGGGTGTTTTAATTTAAAATGCCCAAAAATTCTTATTTTGTCCAATCTGACCATAATGGAAAATGTTATAAAAACGCTAATTATGAGGTGCTCTCACAATGGAATAAGTTGAACATCCCTTTATTCCTGGTAATAGCTTCCCGCTCCAATACACTTATGCCAACGAATTTTCCAGTAATCATAGCACTTGAAAAATTTCTCGGTGGCCTTCTTCGATTCAGTTTTTATATTCTCAATTGAGTGAAAACGGTGTCCCTGGAGGGCTCATGTGAATTTGCCAGAAGTTACACGAAGGTGAATCAGGCGAATGCGGTGGTTGCGGCACGATAATAGTGGCGAAATGATCACGAAAAACCAGTGCAGTATGAGATGGTACATTATAGCACTTCTTTGTTCAATAAATTCAGACATAGTAAAAATCGAAGAATTCACTTTTAGAGCCTCACAAAACGACGCGTATCTCAAATACGATTGAATATTTTGACGTGAAATTTAGCATAGCTGCCTCTATCAGTACTACCAACTTACAGAAAAAAATTTACCGATACGATAAACACCCGAAATAAAAATTAAAAATTCAACTTTCAATTTGATCACAGTTAATTATTATTATTAAGTGGTTAGGGGTAGTCAGAGTCACGAAAAAATGAGAATTCTCAGTATTTTTTTTTTTGCTATTAAATCGAGTCATTTTACAAACGTAGTAATATGGCATTATTATAGAATGTGTTGACTTGATGTCTCGAAAATTTCAATTTAAAAAAAAAAGTTTAATTTCCAAAGTTATAGTTGTTTGTGTTGACCGTGTCCCAAAAAAAAGTACTTGCGGTGACTACCATATGTCCTTGGAGATTCATCTAAAATCAATCGGACAAAAGAAAATATTTAATAAATAGATAATCCTGAGCCTGATCGAAGGATTTTTTTTTCCAAATTAACAAAATGGCGGCTTCAGGAAATTTTTTTCTAAATATTTGCGAAAAAATTAATTTTTGGTCTTAAAAAATCGAAATTTTTGAAAAAAAAAGCCTTCGATCAGGCCCGAGTTTATTATGTATTCTAAAAGCTGTATAAATTTCATTAAAAACTACTGAGCGGTTTTCGAGTTACAGTTGTTACCAGTTCAAAAAAATATAGTTTTGTGAAAGGTTTCACACTAGCGCTTTGAAGTGCTTGAGCTCTCTTTGTTATTTGTCGAGCAACTCAAAAACTAATAATATAATATTTTTAAGATATTACACTTAACGAAAATGTAAAATAAAGAACGCAAACGAGTGAACCATTGTTGTGCTACACGAACTGATACGGCATCGTCTCCGTAAGCTTCACAAATTACATTAGTGGCTTGCGTGCATTCCCTTTTTTATACAAAAATTTTCAAATGTAGCGAATTTCTTCATTAATTTCACACATTTTTGAACAACTATGATTTGCTTTCAAATTTCCCGAATTTAATTTGTTTTGTTTAAATGAAGCTTAAAAACTCACCTTTTCAACACTATATGGTAGCACTAGAGATATACTACAAGTACATCTAAAACTACTAAAACATGTATTTTATTTTAATCAGTCCAACTCAGATTTGGCCAGATAACATTAGCAATTCAATAATGATTGCATGGCACTTCAATTATTACAAGCCAATCATATATTATCATACCTGGATTATGACAATTAAATAACAAATAAATCCTCTTTTTCGTATTTAAGAAATTTGATTCTGGCACAAACTCGACACTTATCTCTACTTTGTGAATATGAACTCATACAAATCTGTCATGAATACGAAAGAAAATTACAATGCTTTCAGAAAAGATTTATACTCTGTCGTCTGTAGCCCACTTACAACATCACGAATGCAAATTAGCAGGTGTGAGGAGTTGTGCTCGATTTTTCGGTTGACTTAGCAGCAGCACATACCTTGGAGCTTAAACTGTAAGCTTTACAAATTATACACCTCATGATTTCTTTGTGCATATTCTTCAACAGATTTTCCGCACACACACAGCATTCTGTTTGGCAAATACGGCGATGATTTACATACATACGAGTACATATAACGGTATGCGGCACAGCACACGTTGAGTCAAAACAACATCACCCACGTTCTCTTGTGTGATGAGACAGCTCACCGGCTAAACTCATTTGTATGAGACTTTAATAAAGCTCAGACTAAGTTCGTTTGGCAGGAGGCCGGTTGTCGTTCATTATAGACATCATTTAAGCCATTATGTGTTCTAATAACAGACAAGTGGCAATTGGCATAGAACGAAAGCGGCAAGGATGAAATGCTCAGGGTACAGATTTGCATGTGTATGTATGTATATGTGTGTGTGCTTACGTTTATAACTATATATTCAAGCATTCATTCTTTAGTTGTCATACGTAAATAGTAAAGAGCACAGTGGAGTGCTTGGAGCTTTTTTAATTGAAATATAACGTTAAGTTTGTCTATGTACATATTTGACAGGAAAGACGAGGCATGTGGGAATGGTGCGAAGCAAGGACAGCGTCAGATTGTTGCAAATCACTTTTTCACATAAACTTCAACTGGCACATAAGGACTATAAAGGGTACTTTTTATACTCTCGCAACAAAGTTGCTAAAGAGAGTATTATAGTTTTGTTCACATAACGGTTGTTTGTAAGTCCTAAAACTGAAAGAGTTAGATATAGGGTTATATATACCAAAGTGATCAGGGTGACGAGTAGAGTTGAAATCCGGATGTCTGTCTGTCCGT
>NW_017537279.1:1514367-1526683 GCF_001853355.1 Bactrocera latifrons
TGTACCAAATATGGGTGAAATCGGTTCACAACCACGCCTGAAATCTCGATTATCACTTTATCATGCGAGAGTATAAAATGTTCAGTGACACCCGAACTTAGCCCTTCCTTACTTGTTTAGACATGCTGTTTTCAGGCAAATAATTTAACATTAAAGCCAATAATTCCGCTTTTCTTATAAAGATAAAGAATCGAAGACAATGAAATAGTAGATGAGATTGCTAAGAATGATGTACTGCTAACTTTCAAAAGCGTGATCAATATTGGGAAACTCACGCAGTCTATATGACTTTCTCGACAAAAGCATCATAAAGAGAGTCAAAATCCGATGGAACTGCTACAGTAATGTGCGAAATGGTAGTAACACAAAAAGGTGTTAGAGTCAGTTAAAATTCGCGCCAAGAGCAGGCATCTTAAGGTATGACTGCTCCTCTTAGACCTAGCAACTGAACCCCATCTAGTATCGCAAAGAACATAAATAGACTATGCACGGCTTATTGGCCTACCAGATTAAGTAACCTAACCTACAAAGTGCTTTCCAAAGTAAACAGGACTTTAAAAAAAAACATAAAAAATGGGTTTTTCGGCAAAATCAATTTATTTTATTCAAAAGAGTCTCCTTCTGATTGAATTGCATGGTTCAAAAGCAAGTTGAACGAGTGTTTTAGCACGTTGGTCGGTATGGCTGCCAGTATGCCGGTGCAAGCCTTTTGAATGACCTCTACGTCCGCATAACGCTTTGCTTTCATGGGAAAATGCATTTTTCCGAAAAGGAAGAAGTCGCACGGTGCCATATCAGGTGAATATGTGGAGTGGTTAATGATTAAAATATGATTTTTGGTCAAATAATCGCCCTTCGAATGTTGGATTGTGAGCAATTTTTGATCGTCAGTCAATTTGTGCGGAACAAACCGTTCACACACCTTTCGTAAGCCCAAATGTTCGGTCAAAATGCGATAAATCGATGTTTTGGAGATTCCATGAATTTCAATGATGATTTCGGCTGAATCTCCGGTGATAACGGATTTTGATTGGCCCACAAGTTGATCGTCATTTATGTCCTCACGATCACTTTGAAAGCGTTGAAACCACTCCTGCATGCTGCTACGGGATAGGCAATCATCGCTATAAACTTGTTTCATCAATTGAAAGGTTTCGTTGTACCCATGTAAAACAAAATTTAATGTTTGCTCTTTGTTCGAAACTCATTTTCACACCGATAACACAAGCATACTGACACTTAAAATGCAATAACTTCACTTCCAAGCTATGAAATTCTCACTGGACAATCGATAAAGAAAACAGATTCTAACGCACCAGTTGACATATAGATGGCGTCACCAGGGGCGCTAGATTCAAAAAGTTCTATTTACTTTGGAACCCACTTTGTATGCTTTATAAATTATTTCGGAATCCTACGCGTCCTGGTTTAAGTAAATTCAACCCGATAAGCCAACTTTTTTCGACCACCTTTTGCAGCAATTGAGACTACAATAACGCGCCGAATATTCTATTCCACAGGTACAGTTGTCTCTACGTAGACAAACGACTTAAAATAACGCCACAAAACACAGTGCAGAGGTGTTAAATCGCACGATCGTGAAGATCACAACGGGAAACAATGCATTCGCCAAAAATTTTCTTCAGTGAATTGATTGTTTTGTTAGCGATATGGATTGTAGTGCTGTCTAGTTGGAACCAAAAGTGGTACACATTAACTTTGTCCAATTCAAGCATGAAAAAGTCATTAATTATGAGTCTATAGCGTTCCCCGTTGATTGTAACATTAAAGCTGGTTTAGTTTCTACCAAAAATGTGACTTTTTAACCAAAGCACCCATTATATACAATATATACTAAATGTTCCAAATAAATTTATTGCGTACTTAATGCAATTACATTGTGTGTGTGTGCGAGCGTGCGTGCGTGAATGAGATTGTGCGAAATTAAATTCACTAGCAGCAACAATTTCATTAGCCTGACTAGTTGGCCTTAGGAGAGAATGAAGAATTCACTAGATTGCAACAATGGCCGCAGTGATGCATGCATGAGCGAGCAATTGTTGCCATACCTTTGAGAATTTTGACATTTTACATTATTGCTACACTCTCGTACCATTTAACAAAGTTCAAAAGAAATAAAAATAAAATATGATTCTCTGCACTTTTTCAAACGATTTTCTTTTAAAATAAATTCGTTAATATTATCCTTGACAAGAAATCTGCATAAAGGCCAAATGTTGGGGAAAGGAATAACCGAAACTGAGGTTACCTACCACAACCAATGTATCGTAGGCTCAAAGCGCCTTGTCGATTTGTTGGGGTCCTATGAGCTATATTATATTATAAGAGTTTTGTAGATACCACAACGCACTGGCTTTCTTAGTTTACCAAGTGAGATCTTTGTTAGTTTCGAGCTCTTAACCCCACATCACCTAACATCCGTTAATCCTAAAATCACAATTTGCATTTCATTTGTTAGAAAAACTTCCAGTTGAACTTTGGTGAAAACATATGATAAAAATAACGTTTTAACCTATCGAACCAGCATTAAAACCAACAACAACGTCAACCTCGAAACCCAACGCAGAATAACTTTTGCCAACAGGTGCAACTTCGAACTGAGTAGGCAATTGAGAAGTAAAGTCCTCTCTCTACAAACAAAGACCAAGATTTTAGCATAACGGAAAAAGAACTATATCGATAGAAGATACGATTATTATTTTTGGGTAGCGGGACTCTGTATTTTTTTGGCAAAATTGTTTTAACGAATTTCATCGTGATCGCAAGTCGGTTTATGTTGAGCCACGACCTAGTGACTTACAGGAGAACAGGAGTAATCCTGAGATCACTTCAAAGCAGTGTTTGACGTTGCTTAAGTGCAATTCAAAGCGATTTATGCATTATTTCATAAATGTTAAGGGAAGATGGATTCACTGCCCTCGAAGTAGTGGACTTTCCACCGAATAAGTAGAAGACTGGCCTATGGACTATAGAAGTAACGACTTAACCAATTCCCAGGCTCAATTATCACTGGGCTGCCAAATTATATACATTCGACGCCGATTTTGAAAAACTTTAGTTATTGAGCTGCATCCACTTTTTGCAGATATTTCGAATTCTCAAATTATGCATGAACGATTTGTATAACACGTCACTTTGACCTTTTTGAAGTATCAGTATTCAACTTTTATTTAGGTAACCAAGATAACGAGTCAAACATAATTTTGTGTACTTAACTAAAGTTTACCACTGCTCATATCATATCTCTGTTTAAGTTCTTATACCATTTTACTGTTAAGATTATGCAGAGAGGTTCTGGTCTAGGGCATCACAATGCTAATAGAACATTCAAAAAGAAACGTTGGAGACCCTACAGAGTATACGTAATGGGTGATCCAAATAGAGGTACTTTTTTCAGTAGCCTTTTTTTACAGATCGCGCGTGAGTCGTGTAAAGTCGTCATGTTATTTCAACTTTATTACGAAAATTCATATTCTGTAAAAAAAAATTTTTTTTTTGTTTGGCGCTTCGTTCAACTTTTGTCAACGTAATCGGCCAAGTACGCTCAGTACATATTATTCGCAATATTATTGGATAATATTCGACTGAGTAGACCACGTCCAGCATGCAGTAAAGAAAATATTGCAGCCGTAGCTGAAAGTATAAATGAAGAATGTGGGGAGTCGATTCGGCGCCATTCACAGTAACTCGGACTTGGCGCATTTTAAGTCCAGATCTTAAATTGAATGCGTACCAAATACAGAAATTGAATGCGTACGAAATACAAAGAATGCTCGACAATCTCGACATTTTCAATCGATCTCATTTTACTCTATGGGCTCTTGAAAAGTTAAAAGGAGATCCGACGTTTTCGAGCCAAATTTTGTTTAGCGGTGAGGCCCATTTCTGGCTCAATGTAAACAAAGAAAATTGCCAAATTTGGGACGAAGACCAATCTGAAGAGATTTAAGAGCTGTCATTGCTGACGATGAGAACGTAACCGTCATTTGGTACCGTTTTGTTACCACGATAACCGACTATTTGTTGAAATTGAAGCTCGTGATCTTGGCGACATTTGGTTTCAACAAGACGACCCACAAATCACATCAATCAATGGATTTATTGAGAGAACACTTAGGTGAGTAGATAATTTCACGTTTCGAGCCAGTCGATTGGCCACCAAGATCAAGTGATATCACATCGCTAGACTTCTTCTTGTGAATATATATGTAAAGTCTAAAGTTTATGCGGACAATCTCGCTTCTATTCAGGGTTTAGAGCAAAGCATTGCGCGTGTCATTCCTCAGTCACTAGTCAAAATGCTCGAGCGAATCACCGAAAATTGGATTCAATGGATGGAGCATCTGAGGCTAATGATAATAAGCATTCCTCATTAAATTTGAAGTTTCTTTGTTTTTTCTATAAAAAAAAAAGTACGAAACCTCGAAAAGGATCGCCCTTTATTATATACAGAGTTATATAAGGTTATCAAAAAAGTCTTGCGGTTTTTCGCTCGTTGGCGCTGAGAGCGCGTAGTTCTAGTTTTATTCGTCGCATTGGGTCATGCTTTCCTTTTTTGGAAAGCTCATTTCATGCGCTAACCCATGTTTGATAGATTATCCTTTCTTTTAAGTCGTTCGTGAGTTATAGCGTCGCAAACATGGAGCAAAATAAGGAGAAAATACGGCATATTTTACAGTACTACCACGATAAAGGCAAAAATGCATCTCAAGCCGCCAATAAAATTTGTGCAGTTTATAGACCCGATACAGTTTCCATTTCCACCGCACAACGATGGTTTCAACGTTTTCGTTCTGGTGTAGAGGTGGTCGAAGATGCGCCACGCTCCGTAAGGCCTGTCGTCGAAAATTGCGATAAAATTGCTGAATTTTTCGAAAGAAACCGGCATAGTAGCAGCATCGGCCAAGAGCTGGGCATGAGTCGTCAAAAAGATTTTTATGAGCAATTGAAAATTCAATAAAAAAAATACCGCAAGACTTTTTTGACAACCTAATATAAAAGAACAGCGTAATAAACTGAGTCTGTTTAGACATACAAAGTACAAATATTGTTCACATCGAACAACTATAGCATATAGTTGCTATATAAACTGTGTTATCTTGTTTTAAATGCATTTTGGTTAATTGTGTAGATCAATATGTAGCAACTATCTGTGCAAGTAAGGCATACTCAAATTTGTTAAGGGCCCCTTTAAAACAATAAAATCCATAGCAGTCCTAACTAAAGCGAAATAATAAGCTTCCTCTTGCAGAAGGCCACAAATGTCCTGCTTATTACGTGCTCAACATATTTCTGCGGCATTATTTTATTTTATCAAGTATTTGTTGTTGCACTTATTTACATTTCGTTATTTTTGTAGTTTTCGCTCTCTGCTCAGTTAGCCAACATATTTTGTTGGATATTTGTAAGCTGTGTTGTAGTTTGTAATGTCTCCGTCCTTGGTTGCAACGTGTTGTGCGTTTTATACTCTTCAAATAACTCGCTGCGACTATTTCTGTGACTTTTGTTGTTTTTTTACGGCTCCCAAATGGCGCACAAGCAGTTACAACTATCGTTTGTGTTTGTTGTTGCAACTATTGTTGTATAGTTTCTGGTATGAGTTGTGTTTTAAATTTGCATAACCAAAAAGCTGGATCTCACAGCACAAGTGTGGAGACAACAGCAGCTTGTTAACCGCTTAAAAAACAACAAAGGCTAAAATACCAAAAATGTTTGACTTTAAAGGGTTTGCTCTCAACAATTTAATCAAATATTAACTCAAGTGATCAACGCGATAAATAATTATGGAATTGATTTGTTGAAATATCGTAAAAAAGTGTCATCAAACGACGTTTACCGAAAATCAAGTAAACAAAACAAAATGATGATGATGATATTACATATCTGAACCGCTAACGCGGTTAAAGCCGAGACTGGTCTTTCCAACAGAGTGGAGGCTTGGCACATAGTGAATATCTGGCCCAGGCCGGAAGTTACACCGATAAGGTGCAATCAGTTTGTTGAGGGTGACACAATACGCTCGATAGAATCTGGTATGCGATGTTGAGGAGGCTCATCCCACGGTAGTTGGCGCAGATTGTGGGGTCTCCCTTTTGTGTATGATAATCGTCGGGTATGCTTTCGTTCGACCATACTCTACAAAAAAACTGGTGCATGCTCTTAATTTTTTCTTCGCAGCTTTATTTCAATAGCTCGTCTGCTCCATCGGTATCGATTGGGAATCAGGTTCCCCATCTGCTGGTGTCATGCTTTCACTGCCATTCAGCAGACTGAATAAATTTTCCCTCCATAATGTCAGTATGTTCTGCTCAATCAATTAAAAAAATTAGGTCTACAAATACAATAAGAATAAGAACTTTGAAAATCTCGGGTGGAAGTGCTTTGTAAATATTATCCGAAAGTTTCTAGAGAACCATAAATCGGTATACTACAAAGACTTAATAAATGAACTTACCTATAATGTCATTTAAAGCTTTGGGGTGTAATATGTCTTTAAAAATACATATGCTGGACTCTTGTCGGGATTTCTTTCCAGCAAAGTTGGGTGCTGTGAATGAGGAACAAGGCTAGAGCCTCTCCCCGAGAGGTTTTCTCATGACAGTCTTTATTTTGCTTGCGGGAAATGTTCTATCTTTCATTCTGAACAACTTTGCCAAAGAGCTTATGAGTCTAAAACCGTTTAAAAAAGTCTAGCCAATAGATAAACACACGGTACTACAAAATATTTTGTCGGACACTCTTTGCCAAAGCAGTTAGAAGGAAGAGGGAGACTATAGGGCGCCCTTTAGTCCAAGCAGGATAAAATCGAGTCAATACTAATATAAAAATTTTTGATCCGGTTGACTTTACATCCGGTTGACTTTACACCATATATAAAAATCATCATATGAGATTTCTTTAGAAAGTTTAAAATTCGTCTCTTCCTAACAATATTGTAACCTTGTGCTAATCCTGGCCTGGGCACCGTTTGCGCCGGTTCGCTGCAGTTTCGCAGATGATGAAATTTTCTGCAATGTGTTCAGCTTTCCAGAGTGTGGCGTTTCTTTAACATCAAAATTACCGGAACGGAATTGACAACCCCAAAATTGCTGGCACTTGACTATGATACGCTTGATGAGCTGTCTGTAGATACGCGAATTACAGATCATGAGTCTCTGATGCAAAAGGCCTGCTATCTAATTGGTGGCTTTGGTTTTGTGGTGCGAGGGTAGAGGGTAGAGGACTGGATGCATGTAGTTGAAGAATGCCCGATGTACTCGAACGTTAGGGATATAGGTGGTATGAGGATTAGCTTGACTAATGGACGTTTAAATGTAAGCGGTGTGATCTCCACTAGTCGGAATGCCGAGCAGTTACAGTGAGTGCGTGTAATGTGCGTAGAGGGTTCACCAGTCCAGAGAGAGATGGAAGCTCAACAGATAGTCGCTTTGGCTTCGAGGTCTGACCGGAGTCTTAATTCTGATACCACGATGAGCATTAACCCTTGGGCTGCTCCAACCTGCGCATGCGGATTGTCCCTTGGGGAGTATCGGGGTGTCCCGAATGCGGGAAGCACTTTACAATTTTAATGTGGAATTGGATTGGATTGGATTGGATTGCAACTGGGTACCGGACCCAAAGTACGGCAGCGGTTTTAGATGGGCCTCGAAACCCTAGCAAGAAACTATGAATTTCTACTGAAAATCAACGCATTGATTTGATCCGCTGTGCTTTTGAGCGCCTTAAGGGTAAAGCTGTCGTCAACAGGTATCCAAGTTAAATACACCGGACGTCGTAACGCAAACCAGTCTGGCATAAAAATTGAACAATCGGAATAAAGTTATTCTATGGACAACTTTTCCATTTGACGAGACACAGACTATCGTCCAAAGAAATGGAGCAAACTCGGAAGAAATTGTACAGCTTGGGTGCAGCCAACTTTAACGTTTTTTCTTGTTATAAATTAAAAACCAAAAAAATTCAGCTGTGAAAAAATCCCATGCATAAAATTGAGTTCCGATACAAAAACAATGTCGCACGCAAAAAATGCAACAGCATAAGATAAATGTCATACAGGCAAAATATGCAAGTAAAAACAGCAACATTTTTTGAAGAACTGATTCCCAACGAAATGAAGAGCACTAGTTGCAATTTTATATACGTCACATTCACATATACATACATACATTCATATAGACATTAATATTCGTGAAAGCTGACAGTTGGTGGCGCTCTAGCGGTTGCATAGGCAAATTCCCACGCGTGCGGATATGCGCTTTCTTTTCGTCACCAAATTGCCTGCCATGCCGCCGCCACAATGCTGTGACCAAAGTTATGCTGGCCCACTCGCCGCGGGGTAATTTCCCCAAGCGCGTTCTGTGTGTGGGCGTAGTAGTTCGTCAAGTGCTTCGCCACCATCTTTTCTTGCTTGTTTGCACATTTTGGTGCGCCAGTTGCAAGCTGCAAGGGTTAAGTTGCAATTTGTGTGCGCGCTGCAACACTTTGGCAGCAGCAACGCGGAATAACCGTCGGCGCTTTTGCAATTAAGGTTAACATTCCCGCTGTAAACCCTACTGCGACGTTGTGTCGCTCTGTGGCTCTATGGCTCTATGGCATGCCAACCTAAACAGCAACAAAAGCGCGAGAGCAATGGCAAAAAATATGAATATGCTCGCTGCAATGGCAACTTTTGGCAGAGACAGCACATTTTGCCCGCTTTTCTTTGGTACTTTTTGTTGCACGCGCGGCACAGGACGCACACAGGCGCGGTACATATCGGTGGCCGGCTACAAACACTAAATGCATTTTAATTAGTTTAGCAACAATTTTCCACTTTTTGGTGGATTTTTGTAGGCGCTTTTTTGCACAAAAAACTATTGCAATTTTTATTGTAATCAACATTTACACCACCGGCGTACACCATTTGAAATTTTAATCGTTTTCGAGTGTTCTTTGATGGACTGCTCGGGGCGTCACAATATTTTACACAACACCACATACAGGTGCACACATTGCATTTAGAAAGTTCTTGTTTTACCACGCATCGAGTTGGGCTTTTATTGAACTGGATGTGCCCTTAATTGATTTTGTTAACAGCGAGTTTTTTATGTAGTCGCTTTGCTAAGCATAGAAATATATGATGTGTGGTACTCTTGCTAAACTCCTGTAACATGTTGCTACAGAGTATAATAGTTTTGTTCACTTAACAGTTGCCTGTATTAACTAAAGCGCATAAAGATGGATATTGGGTTTTATACTACTGTGGGCAGAAAATAGTAAGACTTTTTAATTAAAATTTAATCGCAAAAAGCTATTCGTCGAAGTATTTTTTTTTTTCTGGGTTACTATGACTGTCAGGGACATCTGTACCAAATGTCACAACAAAATAATCAATAGTTTATACAAAATTCCTATTGGCACTCGATAGAAGGGAGTCCACAGAATGAGGCATCCTAAACGATGACTACTCCTCTTGGACTTACCGTCTGATATCACAAAGGACAAAACTGGTCTATGTGATCTGAGGTACATAAAGTGCATTTGGCGATTTTTACGACGAGTAAATTTATTCAACAAAGAAGTTCCATTAATTAATTGTGGACGGTATGATAACAGATTGGAGGATATGGTCATGTGTAGATGTTCAGGCAAGTGAGGAAGTTCTCTGAGCGGCATTCACTTGGTAGTGGCCAAAAACGATTATTTTATATATGGCTCAAGCTTCCATGACCTTCTAAGCAAATAACAAATATTATAATATTTAGTTTTTAATACAAAGTATAATTTTGAAAAAGCTTCTTAATAGAGCTTTATTGTTTTACCTTATAAGTTATGAAAAATATTGCTTGTTAGTACATTTGTCACTAGTTGCAATTCGAATGAAATGTAAAACCATATCTTGTTACGTTTCAATAAAAAAAAAAAAATATATATGGCTCAAGCAACTCACGACTTCCGGTCTTAGACCAAGTATCTTCTGAGTAGCCGAAACAATCCGTTTGAAGGCAAGCTAAAGTGAAAAGGCGAAATATACCCTGCACAGGGTTGCATGCTGGGTTTGGCATCCGCGAAGTAAAAATTGTTACCAATGAAAAGGACACAACAGCAGCGTATGAAAGACACGCTTTTGATGGCAATCACTGCAAAAGTGTAAGGATAAAATAATTCGAGCTGCAAAACTTAATTGAGCAGGTACTAGCTTCCATAAGAGTGTACAGCTGCTAACTTATGATATCATTGGGCTCAACATCCCCACCGCTAGTTCTGCCTTCTCTAGACTGGACAAGAAAGCAAAGCAAATGAGTCTGCTAGTGAACGAGGGCAAGAAAAACTATCTCCTCTCTATTCACTCTTGACAGTCAATGCTTCGAAGTTGTAGATAATTTCGTCTATCTTGGAACCACTATTAACACCAGCAATAATGTCCGCTTCGAAATTCAACGCAGAGCAACTCTTCCCAACAGATTGCGTAGGCAATCAAGAAGTAAATTCCGCTATCGACGAACAAAGACCAAACTTTATAAGTCAAATATGATTCCCATTTCCAGGCAGTGGCATGAATGAGTCGATATTATGAGTTGTAGAGAGAAGGGAAAGAAACAGAGTAAGAATGTTGGCTGTGCCGTACAGTGAAGCTACCTTGGACAATAGCAATATTTGATGTGGTCTCACGTCCTTGACTTTTTTGTTCCCAACATTGCAGAGACCCATGAAAGGACGACGCTACGCTACGAGAAGGAAAAGGAGCTAGAAAATATCACAAAAAATTTCTTTTTAAGAACACTTGGAAGTGATTAATTTGAATGAGATATACTACCATACTATTTTTGGATCAACTACCATAGAAATACAGTAGAATCGCGCAAAAGTTAAACCTTCGGCTAAGTTTACCGATTTTGAGCGTCCACATACTGCTGTAAAAAGTTAACTTCGATGAAGATGAAGTCGATGAAGGTATTCATGGAATTCGATTGGCGTTGGATTATAATGTATCTAAGGCGGCCATCTCAAAAATAAAGAAAAAGCGTCATGAAATTTTGGAGGCACTGGCAAACACACATGAAGTTGCAACAAAGAACACTTTATATAAATCGGAATATCCCGTTCTTGAGGCAAGGTTGTATGAATGGTTCTTAAGCCAAAGACAGCGTAATTGTGCAATGAGTGGTCCAATTTTAAAGGCAAGAGCCAAGCTCGAATTTGCCAAATTGCACACAGGAAAACAATTTCATGCAAGTGATGGATGGCTTGCAAATTTCAAGAAAAGATTCGGTATTCGCCACTTAAAAATTTGTGGGGAAATCCTCTCAAGCGACAAGTCAGGAATAACACCGTTCATTCATAATTTGCGGGCAAAAATGAATGAAATGGAAATTTCGGTCATGCTGCTTTATAACGCAGATGAATCTGGATTATTTTAAATATAAAACATTTGTCGCGGCAAACGAAAAGACGGCACCTGGCTGAAAAATAGCCCCCCGTTGCTTCAAGGGGTTTGAAAACCCATTGGAATATGCTAACTCGCAAAGTCTTGGATGAATTCGGAGGTATTCTTCCGCTGGTTATATCATTCCTTTATTAAGCAGGTAAATTTATTTTTTCTATCCTTTAAAATTTTTAAGTGTGCCAAAATATTTGTCAGGTTCGCAAATTTTCTGCTGAAAATAATTTACCACCAAGAGCATTATTGCTGATTGACAACTGTACTGCACATTAGCCAATTTACAAGTTATAGTCAGATGATGGAAACATTGCGGCAATGCTTTTACCACCTAACGTGACAGCTGTTTTGCAGCCTATGGATCAAAATCCCATAAGGCTGGTCAAGTTAGAATACCGGGCTAAACTGTTATGGAACATAGTAGCACAAGAAAACATTCCGGTTGAGAATATTTTGCAAGGACATTCAATTCGTGATGCCATCTTGCTGCTTAAATTAGCATGGGATGAATTGCCAAGAGCTGTGCTTATAAAAGCTTGGAAAATTATAAAACAGTGGGACGATGATCAATACGACAGCGAAGATGAAATTCCATTGCTTACATTGATTAGATCAAATAGTTCTCACGATGATGAGAAGTACAATCGTTATTGTCCAAGGTGGGTGGTGTTGAAGTCAGCAGTGAAGAAAATTGGAAATTGAAACGACGATCAAAATACGGAAGATGATGAAGATTTCGAAGTGTCTGACAACGAAGATGAAGAACCAGTTGTCGAGGAAGCTATGCAACAACAGAAAGTCAGTTTTTCCGAAGCGGTTGAATGCATCACTACCTTGATAAAGTGGTATGAAAACAA
This sequence comes from Bactrocera latifrons, assembly GCF_001853355.1. Taxonomy (NCBI): domain Eukaryota; kingdom Metazoa; phylum Arthropoda; class Insecta; order Diptera; family Tephritidae; genus Bactrocera; species Bactrocera latifrons. Next base: position 1,526,665 of record NW_017537279.1, read on the forward strand.
TAATGATGCAAATCAGATA
>NW_017537279.1:1526703-1552508 GCF_001853355.1 Bactrocera latifrons
TTTTTTGTTTGTTTTTTTTTTCAAAATATCGTCCCAGGGTGGTTTTGGTTTGGTTAACTTTTTCGCGATTCTACTGTACACTTTTTTTTTTTTTGGACAAAATTCACTTTTTTGTTCAACACAGTTTGCCTTAAGAGTGATATACAGATTATAACTACCCTTCAAATTTTCGATACCAGTTTTGTAGTACGATTTGTCCTTTGAGTCAAAGCAGGTCTCACTTTTGGTAATCGCCCCTTCGTACAACGGAAATTTCCTCCCAGCACACATTCTTTTGAAATTTGAGAAAAAGTGTCATGTTACATACAATATCAGTCATCAACGGTAAAACTCGTAATTATTACTCTTGAACACATCCAGACACCTCTTCGAGATTGGTCCTCTTCGAATCATCCACTCGTCATTGTTTTTGGTCACAAGTGAGCACGCGCTCATCCCCAAAGTTTCGTGAATGCTATGATGTACTCATTCAGTTGATACCTTTAGAATCATGCTATCTTTAAAAACTTCACTTTAAGGTCAACCATATTTATTTTGTGGACTTTTTAGATATTTACGTTGGTGTCAACCTACCTGACCGTCCGCAGCGTACCAACCCTAGATTGTTTTATTTTCCTGGGGCTATGTTCGGAAACTAGTCACCAAGCCAAGTTTTTGCTCCAACTGTATTTTTTAAAAACGAAATATTTTATCAACACGCGAAATTTTCTTTATCCATTTTTTCCCATTAACAAAAGTTTCTTCACTCAATATGATATAATTCACAAATTAATGATCCGTCAGCTGTCAAATTTATACACGCTCCTTTTGAAAGTTAGGGCTAACTAAAAGTCATTTGAATTTAATTCTACAAGCGCCTTATATGTATTAATTGGCATAGCGAGTTCTCTTCCCATCTCTAAATAATAAAAAGAGCACGAAGAGTGACCACCTGTGACAAATACCCAACGGGAGATCTCCCAGCTTGACCTGGAACAACATAGTATGTACATATTTACGTATAAACAAAACATATATATATGTAGGTATTATAAAGCAGGTGAACTACATGAAATCACCACATTTGAGCAATGACTAGCCGTTTACATTCTACATCAACATGATCCATGCAGTCCACTGCTCATTAGCACTTACAAAAGTTACGCATACTGGAATAGGATTAGTGCAACGACCGAAAGGACGATGACCAAAGCTGTACAAACGTTTCTATGTATTCGATTATATGCTGTTAACTGACTGACTGACCAAAAAGTTTATCTGCTGACCGAATATCTTCTGAAACTCCACAACGTCCGACTGCAGGACCAATTGACATTGAGGCCAGAAGAGCTACTCGCACAACAGCATTAGCACAGCTTTGTATTGAAAAGCAACTAACAAAAGTAGACGCAAACGAATGAAAACACAAACAGACGAATAGCCAAACAAACAAGCAGACAGATAAAAAAGCAAAGCAAAAATCCGATGAGATAAGAGGAATCTTGTTGGGTGTATAGAAATCTAAAATGGCGAATTCACGTGCGTAGTGATAATAGTTCAAAGTCCTCTTTTTAAATTTAGCAACTAATAAACTGCTCGACTCTAACCTCCAAGCTTGGATACTCTACTTCTTCCTACTTCCAGTAAAGTACCACTCTAAATCCTGAAAACTTCTTTTGATTACAAAACATAACTGAATTACATGTAATGATCCCCGGGATTGAGGTAACTCGCTAATAATGTTCGAGATTGGTCTATGCTCTTCTAACTACCATTTACCGAAATGATGAAATTCCTCGAATTGGATCAATAACGGTCAATATATGAGATAACAGTGAAATTATTAGTAACGATGGAATTTTAACTAAATCACGTAGGGCGATTTGTCGCCGAAAATTGAAGGAATCGGTCCACTGCCTTCCTTAGATCTATATATCGTATGTTATGATCTAACCTTGCGGATTCTCACAAAGCAAAATGCACTTACATGCTAAAAAAAGTTCATGCGTACGCCTGGATCCGTTACAACCAAAGTAATATCTAAATGAATTTCCAGACAAATGGCCAATATCAAACATATTTAAAAAAATTTAGTCGATATTACGCCTTTTTCTTATGCTCTAGCTCTATGTCATGGACCTATCAAGAATTTGTGCGTCTGCGAGACTCTTCAGGCCCAAAGTGAAACGAAAGAGATGCTCTGAACTAGTTGCTCTTAGTAAAGATTCATCTCGCCGCAAGATGTACTGACCGGACAAAAATCTTATACACGCAAATTGCTCTAGCTGGAGAGCTTGAATCATCTAAGTATTTTCATATCAACGGTCCAGATTTTGCCAGACTGGGGTAGAAACACTTCGGTAGACATACTTTCGACAAAGTGGCTGTGATTGATATTAACCAACTTTAAAATGTTCTGACTGGAAAGAAATCGTATGCCTGCAAATTGTTTCAACTAGAGAGCTCGGAACCCTTCTTTAATATATGAGGGTCTGTTTATCCATATCTAAAACTTTTGGGTATCACAAAGGACCACCTTTATGGGCTGAGGGACTCTATAAGCCATATAATCTCCCATTAATTTTTCTTACACACGTTAGGTTGACGTCGCATTTTTCTTAATTTATTTTACATTTTCTAGTAGTCCCAAACTAGATACCCTGTCTATGTTATGTTACTGTGCTATCCATGTACATATGCGTAATAAAAATGCAGCAATAGCAACAATTTCCAGCGAACACTGACGATTAAGCTTACTGCAATCGCAAGCCAACATAGAAGTTCGCAAGTAAACAAGCTAACAAGTGGAGATGCAGTCAAATAGTCTGACAAAAAGAATGGATATTCACAAAATTTGTTGTGTAAATGATGACGGAGAGTATTAAACAATCCGGTGAACACAGTGAAGCTTTCGGAAGAGCTGGAAAGAGTAATATTATAACTGTCATACTCATGTGAACATCTGTTAAGTCTACGGCTTTTAAGGTCAAGATAAATTCCCTTTATTGCAACGGGTTTCTAATCTTTCGGTAACAGTTTATTAGTGTGAAGTTTTAAAGTCTTTTAAAATAGAAGTTTATTCCTTCAACTTAACCTGCTTATTTGAGTGATATTTGCTTCCAGAAAGCTACTTTTTTTTAGTCTGGGTAGATAAAGAGACAGTATCTAGGAAAAATATGTCCCTTATTTTTGCAATGCTAGTAGACGGCTTTAAAAACCTATATAATAATATATGTATATATAATCTTGCTTACTCATTTCATCTTTACGCTCAAACCATTGGGAGCTCTCAGTGAAACTACTTATATAAGATATGTTATGTTTATTGTGGTTCAAGATTTGTTGCCTGGTTCCAAATATTCTCCGTCTGGTTATTGCTCTCTGTCCGTTATTGATTTCCATCTGCACTGACCGCTTTGTTCGAAATGCATATAACGCTCTCTTTGAATCGTTCTCAGCGGGCATGATATTAACTCCGCAACGGATTCGTCCAAAGAGATTCCTAGCTTAGCCCACTCGTCTGGCTTTCTGTTAGCGAAATTTTCCTTGTGGCTTAGAACCAATTTATGAATAAGTGTAGTTGACCTGCCGGTGAGCTTCTTGCAATTGTAGACTACGCTGGAATTGCTGGATGCTGTATCGTCCCGCAGTTATTCGATAGAACATCACAGTCCTTTTATTACAAGTATTTGCGCTTGAAAGATGCTGGTTGACTTTCGTAGTCTAAGATAGAAAGAGCAATTTCGAGATCTTTGGAGTCCGCCACTAGTTCGCAGTCCTCTTTGGATGCGGTATTGATAGAGGCAGTAACCTCCTCCTCTACTAAACCTTTTCTCCATTCAGTTCCGCACACGAAAGTGACTATTGAAATCTGACCTTGGGAGGATATAACTTTATCCATTTATAAATTCGATATCTACTTATGATGAAATGTGTATTCCTTACGCTCATACCAAGGGAAATCGTTCGTGATAGAATCATGTTGAACTGGCTGAAAGTGTTGGCAAGTCATAATTGACGGTCGAGAGGGTGTTTAGTGGAATTGGTTGGAAGAGAGGACTTGTGTTCCTGAGAACAGCCCCAGGTCACAAATATCCATAGTGACTCGCCAGAAGTTCCAGGAACTTATTTGGGCGCTGAATACTTTCTGTTCCTGTCTATTCGGTATGCCTTTACCGCTGAAAATTTTGTCTCAACAGAAGCTTGTAACATATATACTTGTATAATATTACAGAAGTCTAAAAAAAACAAACCTTTGAGGGTTCCTTTCACCAAATGTGTTGTATTACATATTTTTGGGGGTCGCTAAACACAGCACGAATCCGGATTCCTTTTTGCCCCATCGCTTCAATATATTTTCCTAACCCCAAAAAACATAGTGGATTTTGAGTTGGCAAACTCAACTTTTTAAATAATGACGAATTTGTTTGAAACTTGTTACTAGGAGTTACGAGGTCGATGATGAGGAATCGGCGGCCAACGAAATTGGTCCGGGTGGCGTAATCTGATAATAAAAGTAAGTCTACAATGCAAGCGACCCCAGGACATGCAATAAAACAGCTGAAGTTAAAGTTGGAGTTTTTCAGATCCGCTTTTTATCCTAGTTTACAGCGTCGCGTCAGTCGTTTTTTTCCCCTGTTTTGCGCCAACTGGAGATGCTAAGCGCAGCCAATTCCTTTTTCAAATGGCCTTTCCAATAGAGTGGAGGTCTCCCTCTTGCTTTCAAATCAACAAACTCAAATTTAATTTTTGCCACCGACAAAACTGTTATAAAAAGTAACCTTCCACACTTATTGGCTGTTTGTCAGACAAGACAACTCAATTATTTGCGCTTTGGGCATACAACAACAAACACTTATACGAACAAATGCACACTTATACACGTACACACTGCTTCACTGACATTAGCCTAATCTCGGAAGGGTACTTTTGTTTGTACACATTCATTTTCTAAGTTTTTATATCAAAAGTTTTATTATTCGAAACTATGGCGGCGCATGTCCCGGCATGATTGGCACTTATCATCGACAGCGAGTCGCACATACACTCAAATATCCACGCTTGGAAAATAGTATGCAATAAAACAATAAATTACTTTATAATCCGGCACAGAGATCTAAGCATTGGGCTTTTAAAACAAACCAAATCCGGCACTAAATGGTCGCCAGATAACCGAGCAAACAAATAGAACAAACACCCCCAAGCGAAGAGCTGCACCCCCGAAACACAGCCGAAGAGGGCAATGAACAGTAAAAGTGGCCGAAGTGGCGAAGAACAGAGCGCACAAAACCCAAACCGGCCGATGGCCAAACAGTCACGCACATAGCAGAGACAGCACTTCGCCGCCCCGGCACTCACATGGCGTACGCCTCACGTTTTCATCGTGGGTCGCATAACGGTCGCACAGCGGTCGACGGACGAGGCGTAGACACTTAATGCGCCTCATGTGGCACGCAATCACCAGAATATCCGGCGCACACGCACATTCACAGCTGCTAAAAGAGCAGCACACCAACTGGGCAATAAATGAAAAGCATTCAATGTCAACTATAACCCACCCCCCAGACACGCATACATATATACATACATGTATAACTGCGAATATATATAGTAAAGGCAGCGTGATAATCAAATCAAAAGTTATGGCAAACAATGCCGAAGTGGCGGTATTCGCAAATATGTGAGTTGGCATATATAGTACATATGTAAGCATGTATGTAGGTGTATGGGAAAGCATGTTGGATGCAGAGATATACCTAGAAACTATATATGTACATATATATGAGATATACATATGTGTAACTATATTTCTGTCGAATTATTAAGATTTTCAGCAGCACTTTCATCATGCGCATAAAAACCTAACGAAGCATCTAGCTATGTGAGACCAAAATTCCCATCTACTCACACACATACCGGCAGTCCACAAGCAGTAATGGCAGATTTTTATTGCCAAACTAGCAAAACGGTGGATATGTATAATAGTGGGTGCCAAAGCGTCTTTATCAGTTAAACCAAATCATATCATCGCACAGGTTGTACAAATCTAGCAGGACTATTAAATGTGGGACAACTTCACATCTGTAAGAACATTAAGTAATCCTCAGGGATTTTGTAGCCATTCTAACGGTATTTAATGTTTAGATACCATAACATAAATTTCTGGTTATACACATGTCCATTTATCTAAATACATATATCTTCCACGTACAATACTAGATACCCAGCACAAAATTCTGCTAGACCAGGATGAGTTCAGGACCTTAACAAGTTACTTTTTACATAGGATGCTTTTAATTTTTCAAAATTTGGCAACTTAAGTATTGCAATCTTCTTCATTGGAAGTGTTTGACACGCGGCGGATCCCAAACCCAGCACACAATCTCATCAGACGCGTAGTATAAAGCTTTATACACATTTATATAGCGAGCAACTTTAACTGCTTATACAAAAGAATAACTTTACCCCCATATACATACCATACCAGCCTTGAAATCAAACGCAGAATCACTCTTGTCAAAAGGTGCTATTTTAGACTGAGTAGGCAATTGAAAAGTAAAGTCCTCTCCCGACGAACAAAGACCAAGCTCTACAAGTCGCTCATCATTGCCGTCTTGTGATGAGCTTTACGAGATATACCTTCGACATCGACATAGATCGGTGAATCAAGAGACAGCGGCTGAGCTGGCTAGGTCATGATGTCCGGATAAAAGAGAAAGACCTACTCTCCGTTGAAAAGATCAAGTAAAGAAGGAGCGACAACGTGGCAACACAGCGAATGCAAAAGAATGAACGAGACGTAGGCCAAAACACTAAGCCTGACCTCACAATGCATAGTAATGCTTAACGGCAGTTTCAGGGAAGAAATACAAGCAATGACGTTAAGGTTAAACGTTAAGGGTTTAATGGAGCATACAGGATGGCTGCTAAGGTATTGCTGTGAATTTTGGATAATGGACTTGACACCGCCTACATTTAGAAAACATAACATATCTCTGCAACGACTAAACCAAATTCTTAAAATGTGATACACATATTGTATTATCCTAACATTTTTACCAACTACATACTTAGTCTTCATATAAAACTATTCCATTTGATTCTTTGAGTGTAAATTAAATAAATCAAACAACCATACAGGTATTGGAATACAACTTTGCCAAAATAAATAGTGTCATCTCATATACAAACACTATAGAAACCGAATTACAACTTTTCAAGCCAACAGATACTGAAAATATGTACCATAGCACCATTGGCAGAGATTTTACCAAAAATATCTGTCAATATTTGTCTGATATCTTAATTTAAATCAGAGGATATATTTACCTAGCATATTGTGTATACAAAATTAGATCAATACTGCCTCTTACCCATATAATATAAGGATTTTTATACTTCCTTTAAATCGTATATAACGGTTAAGCTGTAAGGTACTCGTATCTTAGAAATATAAGCTCCACGTATAATCTTGTATAATACAGTTTGGTGTCGAAATTATAGGAAATTGTTTCGCGAATTACCTCACCCGCAAACGAAGAGCGTTTTTTAAGATATGTGGTTTTCAATAAGACGTTAATCGCATATAATATTTATAATGTTGTGATCAAGAACTTCCTGTGGCTCGCTACTTATTTCATTATGGGCCCATTTACCGAACGTTCAAGTCGCTTGATGGTCGTTCGACTTCATCTTTTGTATAAGTTGAATTCTGTAAATTCGGAAACCAAGATTCTTTCTCAAAATTTTCCAGCTCCACAGCAGTAATAGCGTCTGCGGTGACAAGAGTACGTTGGCACTGAAGATACGCATTTTCCACTAGAATATATGTATGTACATGATACGAACCCGATGCTTGGTTGCTCGGCATACCAACTCTGTTGGGCCAACGATTGTTCGCATGTCAAAGTCATAAACCCATATCTCATCGGCAGTTATAATGCTCTCCATGAATGTGGGATCGGAATTCGCACCATCAAGTATGTCTAAAGAAATATGTTTATGGTGCTGTTTTTGAAAAAAGTTCAGCTCTATCAGGGCGAGACGAGCAAGAACGCGTTTCATACCCAAAATAGCCACCAAAACCATTCGAACGTTCTCGCGAGAGATGTCGGGCTCTCTTGCCACCTCTCTAATACTTGTCAAACGATTTTCAAGCACTACATCCTTCACTTTTTTTAAATATTATATTTTCATCAGTTGAAGAGGTCGAAGTACGCCCAGAAGAAGGCATGTCTTCAACGAATTCGTGACCGAAGGCTTTGAAGGCTTTGTACCACTTATAGGCTTGTATTTTTAGAAATACAAAATATTGGATAAATGGTGTTCGACATATTTTCCCTTGTAAAAATCGTTACATACAACTGAGGTACACCGACTTAAGTAGCTCCTGTAAACCAACTAGTTGACAGATCGCGCTCATATTTGGCATAGTAACAACTTAGCAAAATATATTGTTTTGAAATAATAGTTTGTCAAAAAAGTCTTGCGGTATTTTTTATTTATTTATTTATTTTAATTTTTTTTTTTTTTTCTTTATTAACGGTTTGATGACTCATGCCCAGCTCTTGACCAATGCTACGGCTGCTACTATGCCGGTCTCTTTCGACCAATTCAGCAATTTTATCGCAATTTTCGACGACAGGCCTTCCGGAGCGTGGCGCATCTTCGACCACCTCTACACCAGAACAAAAACGTTGAAACCAAATGGAAACTGTATCGGGTCCATAAACTGCACAAATTTTATTGGCGGCTTGAGATGCATTGTTGCCTTTATCGTGGTAGTACTGTAAAATATGCCGTATTTTTTCTTTATTTTGCTCCATGTTTGTCACGCTATAACTCACGAACGACTTAAAATAAACGACAACCAATCAAACTCGTGTTAGCGCGTGAAACCTTTCGAAAAAGGTATAGCATGACCCGATACGACGAATGAAACTAGAACTACGCGCTCTCAGCGCCAACTAGCGAAAATACCGCAAAACTTTTTTGACAACCTATATCATTTACATTTACATTTAGTTTTCGTTTGCCTTGGCTGTCCATACGTCCTGGCTTTTACTTTAAAAATGCATTCATACCAACAAAAATTGAAACTCAATTTTCAAATTTGTGTAAAATAATTTTGATTTTCTGTTATTTATTTTAAATCAAAATCGTTGTTTTCCTATACTACTCGCCACTTCACCCGACCTATCAATTGTTATTTGCGAAGTTAAAGGTGCTCGAGCGAAAGGTTATTAATGTCATTTTGGGTGAATAAAATTTATTGCGGCATTCACAAAAACAAAACAAGAAGCAAAAATAAAGCAATATCTACAACAAACAAACAGCCGAGCTAAATGCTGTCAGCCGAAGGAAACCACCCACCCACCGCATTACTACACATACTACATATTACTATCGACTGCTTTGGCGTACAAATTGCGACACTCCAGCACACTCGGCACTTAGTATACCCGTAGTAGTATACACCAACCTCTTTGCGGTTCATTCATAAAAATTGCCGCAAACGTATACTTTTCACATGTACTGTCCTCGACGTCGGCGCACTTGCGCTTGTGCGCTCCTCGGCCACGCTCTCCAGCCGACTTGTAAGGAACGAGTAAAAAAACAGAGCTTCTCCACACAATCCTTTGCACTTCGTGTCGCTTCGGCACGCCAACAAGGCTATTACTGCTTAATGGCTGAGCGTAGCGTGGTACTGCCGTTAGTTGGTCGACAAATGCGCTCGCTAACGGTATAAACCACACGTACAGTTGGACATTTTACGCTGTCGCGGTCGGGTGCGTCTTTTGCTGCGGTCGGCGGTGCTTTTGTGCAGTCGCTTTATATGGTGTGCGCGTGAAAACGGCGGGAAAATCGTAAATTATTCAAAAAATAACAATTCTACTGTCGCGGAAAGTGTGGTGAAATAAGTGCACGAAAGAATTGTGCGGCCGAATTGAAGTTTGTTAAGCAACAATATATTATAAAGCGCTTGAAAAAGGTTAACTAAACGCGTGTGTTTTGCTTCCTTTTTTTTAAGTGTTTTTGGCAATTTCACCATTTTCTCTCGCAGCTTGAAAAAATATTAAAAATATTCGCTGGCGCCAGCGACACTTGCATAAGACACATACATATATACATAATTTAAATTGAAACCGATATTCGTCTACAATACTCGGTGTTTATTTAGGTACACATGGACATATGTATATACATATACTTGTACTTGTACATATGTAAATTGGTTCGAGGTTATATGTATCTATTAGCTTCCGGAGCGGAAGCCACGCTGCGCATCTTCTAGCTTTTCATACACTCCTCCGTATATGTATACCATGTACATACATATTTAAACAAACAGATACTAAGTATGTTGTTGCTTTCGGTTGTATTTGTTGTTATGGCAATAAGGCCATTATTGAAGACGTAAATGTGTGGAGTTCATGTATACATTCGCCTATATAAATGGACTTGAACTTTAAGTATATATGTATACTATGTTTGTTTGGACTTTTTCGGAAAGTACCTGGTCAACGCAACAATTTTGACTTCAAGCACACACACAATTTTTTTTTTTTTCTTTTTTAATATATATTTTTTTTTTTATAGACAGACTCTGCGGCCTCACTATCGATACCTCCCCCGGGTATCATACTGTGGGGACTCAAAATTCTTACAAGCGCACAAGAGATGCTCCATTGTTTCCCTGACATCAGCCTGAAATATGCTGCATTGGTCCGGAAACTTAAAAGGTTGCCTTATGCCTAACTCTGGACAGTATGCTCCCGCACCAACTCAGTCATCTATTTTCGAGCCATCAATATAGATATTAAGAGTGTTGCGCGTAGCTAACATACCTTTAATCCAGACATCTTTTTCTATGCTTACTTTGAACTTCCTTTCCCAGTTGAAAGGTGGGGTCATGTAGTCAGTGTTTGCCCAACCACCTATTGCCCACCGCTATATCCGAAGATTTTATATGTTAATTCTCCTACAGCCCGTAGTCGTCCCGTTGATTTTGCTGCGCAGTTTTCGAAGAGGTCTATAGGAGGCAAGTTTAGTACCAGTTCAAAAGCCGTTATTGGAGTTGTTCTTAAATCCCCCATTATGCACAGGACAGCGAGACCCTGAACCATTTCCATTAACTTCCGGTGGGTGGATTTCGTACGCCCGTCCACCATATTATTGCACTCTACAGCAGAAATGGTCTCACTATAGCTGTGTACCACCAATGCGTGAGAGAGGTAGAGAGCCCCAGATTGTGCCGAGCATCAGTCTACATGCATATAAAGCATTGCTGATTTCCTCACCCGTTTTTCAACGTTGTGCTTTTACAAGAGCTTGCTGTCCAGCACTATCCCAAGGAAAAAGGGTTGTGTCACATTTCTAGAAGGTAACCTGAGTAGCAGTTATTTAACTTAAACTTACATTTCAAACAACTTCTCAACTCTCTCTCATATTATACTGTTTTCGTCGGTAAAGTCTTCAGCAATATCATAATAATTAATGAAAAAGGACTATGTCAACTAGCAGTAGATATTTCGCTCCGAAGCGTATTCAAATCACAAACCCTGTGCACAAGAAATTAAGGAATGTCTTACGTCGCTATCACCGGCATCTCGTCACTTCGTGAGAGACACAGCGGAAGCGCAAATAATTGCAAGCCGATGGTCTCATAAGAAAAGACTCTTTAGCATTACTATCAATCGTTCGAAGCTTCGCTAACTATCTTTGGATAGTTAGGCTTCTCAGCAGTTTGACCAGCGCTGGGCTATCATTAGTTCATAGGCCGTCGCAAGAGGTCTGTTAAATCCTTGCGCACAGTAAGGCTAACGTTACCCTAGTTTTAGCGCATCTAACTGTCGCTTAAACGTGGAGAATATTATCGAATACCAGTCTTAGAAGCTGCTCTTAAGAAGATGAGGTAGAAACATCTCAGCACTTCCTTCTGAATTGTCCCGTCTTTGCGAGATATAAGTTTTCCACGAACAAAATCATTTGCAATTGACAGGAGCGGACAATAATCTCTTGGTGTCAAGTCCGGACTAACAAATGGCTAAATAAAAACCTCGAATAAAGCTTTCGAAGCTTCTAGCGGGTCACTAATGATGTATGTAGCCTGTCGTTGTGCCGATAGAATACAATTTCGCTACTACATATTAGAAATAGCTTGCCGATTCTGGGCGACTGTTATCTGCAGATGGCCAACTTGTTAATGATACAGGTGCGAATTAAGAATTTGGACGTAGAGGCACAGCTCATAGTGAATGATTCCTTGCCGATCCAACTGAAAACTAAGGAAAATTTTTCTTGCATTTTTAATTTTATCGAAGAAAAACTGTAACATGAGACATTTTCTATTTCCTGGCATACATCTTTCACGAGTACTCTAGCAATATTTATCGGAGACCTTACATTACATACCTTCAATCGAAATTACAAAAAAATAAGCAAGCAGCTCTTCTTTCTTATATATTTGTGTTCAAGCTTGAGACTTTTAGAGTTAATACTTTTTTTATTGTTATATGAAAGCTACAAACCACTTCGTCTCATAATTATCCTCAACAGTTTGTCCTCGTACTACATTACCATTTAATTTGACTATTATACAAATAAATTAGATAAATCACAAGTCCATCTTAATAATACAACCACTTTAATATATCATAAGGACACTTGAATTATGGACTTCAAGTATTCGTCACTAATTAATAAATACTTAATACTAACTGCCAATTGACGACGAAAGCTTGGCACGTACATTGCAGCAACCGTTATCAGCGCCGACACATTTCCATTATAAATGACTCCACAAAGAACGGGACCATAAAATTAAGCTTCTCTTGTTTTGCGGAAACGTCATTAAGCAAAATTTGTTAATGTCTTTTGAAGTGATTAAATTGTGGCGCAAACTGTAAACAGCTGAGGGAAAAAAGCCAAGGAAACGCTAACAAAACAGGAAGCTGCGCAATTAAGAACTTTAGCAAAAAAATAACAAAAACACACAAGAATGTCAACAAATATTTCATAATTAAGAAACTCACTGGAATGCATAATAATATTCAAATTTCGCTAACAAAAAAAGTTGACAAGCTGCAAATTGAGTGATAAGTAAGCGTGAGAGCCGATGGTGGCAAACCCGCAAACAAACAGAATACACACGCGCCACATAGATGAGAGTATGTTGGGCGTATACAACAACAACTATTTGTTCGGCAGTAAGTAGCTGCAAGGAAAACAAGTGAGACGCACATAAATTCGAGAAGCGAGTATTAGGGTAGAGACCAACACACACCAAAACTCGGGACTTGCCACAAGCTGCTATACTTTGGCAACGACGTAGGCACCAGAATAGCTACGAAATGTGTATGTAACTGATAACAGTACTCCCGTTATAAACTTACGCACGTATGCTCTGAAGGGGGGTAGAGCTCCAACCCGCTTTTGACCTCGACGCACTTGAAAGTAAGCAGCAAAGAAATTCTCATTGAGTTTAGGCTCCAAGAATTTAATGAACATTTGGAAAGTGCGGTACGCAGACGTGGCAAACCGGAGGACTTGCAACAACGGCCGGCAACTATCAAGTGGGGTTACAAAATCAGCAGTCACTTTCCAGAGTGTGTTTGGCTGGTAGCCGCAAAGCACATATTTTAAAAAATTAAACAGCAACTTGGACGGAAAAGCAGCGCGCTCACTTAGACACTTTATTGCAACTAAACAGAGTAGAAATTCCCCTCAGCTTACCCACTGCAACCACACACACGATCGCCTTGTTCCGGGCCATGGAAATGGATGTTAATCTGCGTAAAGCCAGCGCCATTGAACTAATGACCATATCGGCGGGCTCGTACAGCAACAACAATAAATTCAACAATAACAACACCGCACCATCATTTGCCTTGCGTCCGGTCGCTCCAGGCACTCCGCCACCCCATCGCATCGGCTGTTGTGGCATACTTGGCCGGTTGCTTTGCACCGGCACAGCCAAAACAGCCAGCAGCAGCAGCGACTATAACAACTTGAATAGCCTGCTACCTAACAACGGCGGCAATCATCAAGCGTTGCATGTGAATGTGCCGGCTACACCGAGTGCCGCGGCTGTCGTGTCGGCCGTATGCAACTCGGGTCATACGCGGCGTCCGCAGTCGCGTCGCACGCCGCAGGAAATCTACTTCGAGAGCCGTGGCAAGTCGTGCAAGAAGCTACTAAAATTTAACGGCTACTCAAACAAGGTGAGTACCAAAATGAAAAATTGTAATTTTTTTATATGAAGTTGCAGTGATACTAGATATTTACCGTTTTACATGTCCTTAAAATTTTAGACAATTGTAGACTAATTTGGTTTCACTAGTTTCGAAGTGGTTTTTTTTGGGGCTGTTCTTAATTAGGGGGCAACACTTATCAATAAATATTTTAATTTTTATTTTATTCATTAAAACAAGGTGGCAACACTTTTTATAATTATTTAAATTTTTATTTTATTCACAATTTGGTAATTAGGTGGCAACGCTTAACAACAAATATTTTCATTTTAATTATTAAAAGTTGTTAATTAGATGGCAATGCTTGAAAATAAATATTTTCATTTTATTCACCAAAATTTGTTAATTAGGTGGCAACATTAACAACAAACTTTAACAATTATTTAAACTTTCATTTCAAATCAATAAAAATTGTTATCTAAATGGCAACCTTTATTTATAATTATTTTACTTATTCATTAAAAATTGATATTAAAGTGGCAACACTCATCAATAATTATTTTCATTTTCATTTTATTCATTTAAAGTTGTTAATTAGGTGGCAGATCTAACCAATAATTATTCTATTTTTCGATTTATGCAATAAAAATTGATAACTAAATGGCAACAATTATCAGTAAATATTTTACTTCTCATTTTATTCAATAAAATTGTACAATTAGGTGGCAACAGTTATCAACAAATATTTTCATTTTATTTAATAAAAAAATTTAATTAGGTGGCAACGCCTATCAATAAATAGTTAAATTTTATTAATAAAAAGTCGATAATTAGGTGGCAACACTTAGTCAGTAAATATTTTCATTTTCATTTGATTCATTAAAAATGGTTAATTAAGTGGCAACGCTTATCAACAAATATTTTCAGCAGTCTCATTTTTTGATATCGGAACTAATGAACTTCTCGTTCAAAAATTTCAGTTTAATCAAAACTTGGTAGCTCTTTGAGCCATTTGAGCAGCCTAATACAGATAAATGCAGACAAAACTGCTTCAGCCTTGATTTGACAAAAACAAAAATACCACGACATCCGGGAAAACTTTCAATTATCCCGATCGGACACTGATAACATAGAACTCCTAGAACTACAGAAAAGTGAGCTGCATTCGAAGAGCTCACTAGTCCCCTACCTCGTTCTAGAGATACCCTGGGACCGCACAGTTACTGTTAGCTGACCAGCATTTACCGAGCTGAGCTGCGGCTAAGCCAACCAATAGTAAACCGCACAAAGCAAGCAGACCTTGCACTCATTGCCATTCAGCAGCTAGTGAAGTAGAAGTAGCTATAAAAGAGTTGCTGCTGATGGCTTTGCACTTTACTCCATAGCCACTTTTTGGACTCGTTGGATGACTATCGCTTCTACTCGCAGTGAAATTATGAAGTTTTATTCATTAACAAATATTTATGGTATACTGTAATCTGGTTCCTCACAGATATGAAATGGTATTAAACGGCTAAAAATGCTGATCCTATCATCAGTTCGTTGATAGCTTGCTTCTCGCTAAGCAAAGACAACACATTTTCTTCTATATCTTTAAAATGCCAGATACCTTTATTTACTTCAATTTTCAGAAATTCTCTGACATTATACCCTCAGCTGTGTATATTAGGCTTACGACTTGATTTGTAACACCCAGCAGGAAACTTCTGAGAACCGTGACGCGCTTAGTTTCTTTACCTATGTCGTTTTGTCAAAATATACGCGAACTAATCCCTCAGTTTTTGAGATATCGATCTAAAAATTTTCGCACGTGCTTTTCACCTCAAGCAGCTGTTCATTTGTTGGAACGGCTGATATCGGATCACTATAAGATATAGCTACCATATAAACTGACTAATCGGAATCACGTGCTTGTATGGAGAACTTTTTCATTTTGTGAGATATCTTCAAGAAATTCTTGTATGAATAATTGATTAAGATAACGGTCAAGTCACCGAAGAAATTGTTTAAATCAAGTCACGATAGCATATAGCTGCCATACAAACTGAACGATCATAATGAAGTCGTTGTATGGAGAACTTTTTTATTTGACGAAATATTTTCATGAAATGCTGCATAGACTTTTATTTTAACCAGCGCTTTAATTTACGAATATATTGTTCAGATCGGAGAACTATAGCATATAGCTGTCATACAAACTAACCGATCAAATTCAAAAGGAGTATCTTTTTATACCCTTTTATTACTACGCTGTAGCCAAAGTTAACGTTTCTACTTATTTGTTGCATAATATATGTGCAACCACTTGAAATATTCAGTCAGTTCCCAAAATATAATTACGAAAGTAATTTAACTTAATTGAACTGCATAGCACGTGCAGCAAACATTTATATGTATATCTTAGATGCATACTTGCGATATATTATTTTGACACAGTTCTGATACCCTAAATGCCTTCGTACATGACGAGGTTATATATTTGTCGCATAATGGCAAACTAGGCTATTCATATGGGCCCATTTATTGACGTACTACATGGCGTATGAGTGATCAAAAAGCCACCTATACCGCGCACTTGCATATATGCCGGCATAAATATGCCTAACTGCAGCAGCGGCTCGTCGCTATTGTTATGCCAGCATATGGATGGCCATAAATCATCTTCTTAGCCATTGAGCTGCTGTACGCGCGGTTCTACTCGACACCGTTAAAAGCATGTTCGTGCGCTGTTGTCACGTTGCCATGTTGTTGCAACATCAAGTAGTGGCAACAAATGTCACAATCACATACTAGGTAGGTGCAGTTTACACACCTTCCTTTACTCTCTCTCTCTCTCTCTCTCTACTGCTCACACACGCTTAAAATCCCAACTTTATTACTGGTGACTCCACTACATACATACTATATGTCGTTAGGCTCCTAGTACAGGCCAACCGCAGCCTAATAATTCGTGATTCCTGTCTTTACTTGCCACTAGCATATTGAAAGTCGTCAACGTATTTGGTTCATGTTGAAATGGGCTGGTCTTGCCTTAGCCTCGAGACAGTCTGCCTTACAACTTCAGCTGCTGGGTGGTGACACTCTGCCACCGCACGTATGCGCTCATAATCATATATATACATACTTATATGCTTGCATTTGAATACCTAAGTAGCAAGTGAGCTGCAGTGTGGTAGTTTGCCTTTGTTATTCCAGTAAGCCAAGTTGATGCACTTTCTGTGCAGTTGACTCAACTTGATTCCTTTATATTGAATATCTTTCTATTCAGGGATTTACAAGTGAGTGCGCTCCCTCGGCGACACACGCAACGCTTTCGCTTTACGGTAATAAATTCTTATTTTATATCCACATTTTGCATAAAAGTAAAATTAAAATATTACATGGTAAATATATTACACTGAATAAGTGATGAGATGGTAAAGACTTGAAAGCAATGATGCCAACAAAGAAGGAGTTGCGAAACCAACCACTCAAAGATTAAAGTAAATCCATTGTGGTTATATAATTGGTACCAAATTGAACTCATAACATTTTAGTTCCTTAAAACGACGAGAGGATTTGCTATTTTGAAGCGATACTTCTCAAGATATTTGGATCTCAAATTCACAAAGCTAGACGCTCTTTTAGAAGAGCTAATAATATTACCAATAAAATTGTCTCTAAGAATCCATAGGAAGTTTGGCAAGTAGTTGTACCACATCACACGCAACTGGAAAAACCCCTAATATATTCGTTTACACAGAAAATTCGGCCAGTTGCGGCAAGATGAACTAACTTAGTGGTTCTGCCATCTCTAAGCCGGAAGAACCTCGCAGTCACACAAAAGCTAAACATCGACCAACCCTTGTTAATTTCACGCGAGTATCATAGGTTCAGTGCCAGAATACAAGAGGATAATGATGATCGAGCTCGTACACTTGTGAAGAGGATATCGTCTCCAACGAGCTCATCGGCAAAGAAAGTAGTAGTACATCTAATGTGCTTTACTCTAAATCAGACAGATCCCGCAATAGTAAAATAGCTGGCCATAGACGGAAACCTGTTGAGTTCATGCGAAGTCAATAGATTCAGTAATGAGTCTAAACGCAGTCTTCGGTAGGCCTTCAACTATCGAAGCTGCAAAGGCTATCTTATGTCTACAGGAGTAATACGCAGTTGCCCAACTGCGGGACCGCATACCAAACCATTAATACAATGGGACGTTTTCTGAGCATCTTCCGAGCAGAAGTCTTTGCTTAAGTCAGTGTGAAGCGACACTAAAGGCGATCTCAGCGTATACGGTTGAATCACTTTTAGTGAAGGAGTGTCTAGAAAGGTTGAACTGCCTATCAGTGTGCAATCGGGTACAACTAATCTGGATGCCTGGACATTAAGGGGTAGCCGGCAATGAGCTGGCCGAGCAAGAATGCGCATTTCCAAGCTACTTCTGGAAGGATAGAACCTTGCAAGAAAGTGATCAACCTTCCCCTGAGACAAATTCCGCCCTCTCGTCGCGCCCTATAAAAGGCACTGCAGGCTCAGGAAGCACTTGTCCAACCAACATGGGTATAGTCTCTTGAGCAAACAGTAGTTATGCGACATGAAACAAGAAACTCCAGAACACCTGCTTCTGGATTGCACTGTTATTTGCAAAAGCAAACTCAAGTCCCTAAGCTACATGGACAAGGATTAAATCACTTCAGTCACGCCCAGCAGGCTAGTGAAATTGTTCAGGTTGCTGGACCTTTGTGTGCACTTGGAACAAGACTGTCCCTTCGAACGAGCTAATCAAATTTGCAGTTTCTCGCGATTCCGTTATGAGCAGCCACCCAAACGAGATTTATATTATAGTAGCCTAATGCTGCGAGGTTCGACCACGTGTGAAAAATTTTACAACGCCACTTTCACAGTAAATTCGCTCCGTCTACATGTCCTTCGTCGTTATGTGACCAGAGAAAAAGCCACCAGGAGTACACCCTTCTTTTTCGAATTTCCCGCCTTACCCAGATCAAGGTAAAAACAGCTCGGATATCATACTTTTAGACATCCGGTAAAACAGCGGAAGTAGAAAAAGATAACCTAACCAATTTTATGATAGATTGAAAGCTATTTGCCCACATGTAGCTACTATCAAATTACAGAGTTTTTAGCTTGGCTTCCCAAAGGACTGCATATAAGTCTAAATGTGATCACCGGCTATCAGGAAGGAATAGCCATCTAATCCAACCCAATCTCTGCGACGCAGAGGTTCAAATTTTCGGAGATGCAGTTGAAGAAGGAAAGCATATAAGAAACTTGTTTGGACGCTTTTATGTACCCAAATTCTTGAGTCTAAAAACAACTCTCGCTGCAATGCACCTGCCAGCTATTACCAAGGGTGCCATAAATGGCATACCAATCCATATAACTTATTAAACAATAATTAAAACATGTTCCAAATATCAACATGAAAAGTGCCTCACATTTCGGAAGCGACATACTGCTTGTGACGGTCTTCTAACCAGACATTTTAACTTAGGCATTCCTTCGCAGGACCATCCTGGACAAGAATGCCTCTCCCCAAACTCCCTGCGAGATTATGCCACCCGTCTTAAGCTTCTTCACTGCTTAACTTATACTCTTAACATGAGTTCGTGGATCGCTACTGCGGCCCAATCTTTCATTTTGGCCCATACCAGCTTTAATTGCAGCATGTGACTTGTAACGTTACCGGGCGTCATCCCTTGCTTTATTATTCATTCGATGGTGTAGTTCTCTCCACTACATATCTTGAGCAGGAGAAAAATATATGCTCGGAGTTTTCATCGGCCCTGCTGCAGAATGAATATTTTGTATTGCCATTGGGGACGTATCTGTGGAGATACTCCCTAAAACAGCCATAGCCCGTCAAGAATTGCCTCAGATAAAAGTCTGTCTCCTCGTGTTGTCTCTCAATCCAGGCTGATGCGTTCTTAATGAGCTTACGCGTCCATCTTCCTCTTTGAGGAAGATCGCGATCTTTCGCTCGTCAGCCGTTAGACATTTATTCAAATTTTTGATAGACTCTACTTAGCTCTGAGGTCATTAATTCCATAACATCAGGGCATAAGACCTGATATGATACTAATATATTTGGTATACGGTAAGTGTTGCTATATTTCTACACACCACTGTACGTAGACGTATCAAGGTATAAATGCCGGTATTTTTGCACAAATAACCTTGCGAATTGATGTGCTTAACAGTAGGACGGACAAATCAAAGTGCTGCTAATTAAACGTTCAAGCATTGGACACCCCACAGCAGGTGTACCGCAAAAGATGCCCGGAGACTCGCCCCGGGCGCCTGTGTCGCATGTAACATAACCACACAGAGCACAAATCACAAAATACCTACGGAAGAAAATGCACGAGACGAAATGAGAATAAAATGCCAACTGAAATGAAAAACCAAACTACAAATGAAGAATGAAAACAGAAAACAGAAAACAAGCAAAGAAAAAAACAAAGAAATAAAGAAGTGTATTGAAATTTTCGTTGCATTGTGGGCGATTGAAAAATGAAAACTACCGTTGCACATGAATGACCGGGAAGCGGAAGTAGCAAGTACCTACGAGAGTACATACTGATAGTTCAAATAGAAATAAATGAAAAACTCATTCACCATATCAAGTGGCATCATCAATTTTAGTCCATTTTGTGTTCAGCAGAAATTTGCTGAGTGCGCGCCACAGTTAGCCATTAGACTAGCTGCAGAGTTGACTAGCTCCAGCATCATGGAACTTAGAGTGCCAAAGTGCCAGTGTAATTCCAACTACAACGTCCTGCAACCCATTTCGACGTCGAACAAAAGCATCAAATGACGAAAAACAGGAAATACGAAAAATATAAAATAAACGCCGTGAGCGCCGTGAACGCTTCAAAAAAAAGCAAAATATAGGAGTAAAAAGAAAAAAGAATTAAGTAAAGCGAAAAACATAGGATACTCCAGGCCAGCAGTGATGTATGCAAAAAGCCATCAATGATGCATCAGCACAAATGCCCGGCTAGTGGCCCAAAGCCATGCGGCAGGCAGGCCGGCAGACTGTCAATTCAATGCAAGGATGCACATGGGGTGATGGCCGGAGCTGCCGAGCAACAGAGAGGAACACAGCAACATGGCAATACTGACGCGCGAGGACACATATGTACGACTGACTGGCCACACAAATAAGTGACATGCGACGTGTTGTTGCCGCCTCACTTGCTTATGCGTATGTGTATGTGTGTGGATATTTACATCAAACTGTCTGGACGTTGCAGCTAATGCTTTTTGGATGTTGACGACGCGCCAAGTGACCGAGCAGTCAAATAACGTTGCAACATAAGCAAACTGGAACATAGCATTAGCCGCTTTGCTTTTCCCTCTTCGAGAAACCATTGACGGCGCGCTCTATAAATGGTACCTAAGAGGTTCTTGCAACCGTTTGAGCTTTGCGCCGCCATCATCTGCGGTTGAAATATATTAACTGTGACCAAACGGTTGCAAGAATTGTTGACAATATTCCTCTTATGGAAAATAAACACTATGAAGTCATCGATGTATATTTTTAAACAAAGAAAGTTTATCGATTTTATCGAAACTATTGGAAATAGCGATACATATTTTTAAACATTCATAGTTATCGATAATTTTATACACACTGCATTGGTTGCAAAAGTGAAAAATATATTAAACAAAATTACCTAAATAAGAATTTATCGAAAATGTGCAAGGTATTTGAAATTTTTAATATATCGAAAGTTATCGATAATTTCTAAAACCGATTATTTTTCATTTCTAATGTGAACATTTTGAAAAACAAGAAAATCTTCGAATCTGCTTAAGACAGCGGTACACATTTAAAAAAAATTAAGATTTATCGATATTTTCTATAGCTACTGTTTGAATTTCTAAAATTAAAACATCAAGCAAATATTAGACAGACCAAGATGTATCGAAAGTTTTCAGGTCATCGATACGTATTTTTAAACAATTAATATCAAAATTTAACGATCATTTCAAAATGATTGCCTTGCATCTTTAATGACAGAATAGCGAGATAAAGTTTTCAAAACTAATGAAGACAAGGAACACATTTTTGGGTTTCTAATGTGAACACATCGAACAAATTAAAATATAAAGCAAAAAGAGCCTAAATAAAAACTTATCGAAATTTTACCAGTAATCGATAAATATTTTAGATTAACAAAAATTATCGATAATTTCTAAAACGATTGTTAATGTAAAACTTTTGGAATCTGTAGAACACATGGATACATATTTTAAGCAATCAAGATTTATCGATAAATTGGACAGTCTTTATTTTGGCTTTCTAATGTGAACATATCGCAAAAAAAATAAATGATTAGTCAACAAAGAAACCAAAATGTTCGACACTGTGGAAGACATCGATATATATTATCAAACAATCTGTATTAATCGATAATTTCTTTAACTACTGCTTGGATTTTTTAATGCGAAAATATGAAAAAACATTAAAATATTACACGGAAAAAGCGAATACAAAATTTATCGAAACTATCCAAAACATCGATAAATATTTTTCCACTACCAAAAACTAACGATAATTTCTAAAACGACCATTTTGCATTTCTGATATAAACGAATGGAAATAAATCAAAATAATCGAAACCTTAAGACATCGATACATATTTTTTAACAATCATCGATAATTGTCATAGCCACAAACATAAATTTCAATATATAACGTTTTGATTTTCTAACGTCGGAATTATTTTATCGAAATGTATGAAATATGAAAGAATATTGAAATATGAAAGAATATTGAAATATTAGACCGAAAAAGTAAATACAAAATTTATCGAAACTGTGCAAGACATCGATACATATTTTTCCAATACCCAAAATAATTTCTAAAACGATTTTTTTGCATTTTCAATCAAGAAGAAGAATGGGAACGTATGAAAATAAATCAATATAATCAAAACCACAAAAGGTCGATACATATTTTTCAACAATCTTGATTTATCGATAATTTTCATAGCCACAAATTTAAATTTCAATGTACTAATTTTTGGGTTTTCTAACTTTGGAATTGTGTTATCGAAAGCGTGGAAGTCATCGATATACATTTGTAAATAATCGATAATTGCCATTAGGATTGATTTTCATTTCAAACTTTTAAAACAATCAAATGGAAGAACATTTTAGTATTCACATATGTTATGTTCGAGTTAGAGGAACCAGCTGTATGCGTATCTAGGTTACATTTTAATCCTCAGAAAAAGTTTATTTCCTACTGTCGTAAATTATTATTGTTGGAACAATATGCATTAAAGAGTAAAATATACACACTTTATGCAACTTAATTAATATTATTTCAATATTGCAACCACAAACACAGAATTGTAACCCATGAGAAACAGGGTAAATAAATGTAAAAATTTACGAATAACAGTCTTCGAATGTTTGCTAGGCGAAAAATTTGATTTTTTTCCACCGCCTAAGCATTAAGTAGACTGTGCACTACATGTTACAACGTGTCAGATATTAAAAAAAAATGTACCGTTGCCCATAGCGGGACTTTAATACGAAATTATATTGAAATATTTACTTCACTTGGAGTTAGCATTTGTGATTTATAACACATCAGGGATAAATTGAGTGGCGTAGTGAAAAAAACCGAATTTTTTTATAAGTGTTTGACTTTTATTACAGAGTTTCCAGAGTTTTATTTATTATTTAAGTATTTTTTTTTTTTTTTGTTTTCTGAAGCATTATAATATTATATAAGCAGTACAAAATGTACTTTTTAGTAACTAGGTAAAAAATCAGACATTTCAAAGTGACAAAGTGACAACCCAAAGTGCTATTGCTGCACTTTTAAAATATAAAAGTACATCCTACAGAAAAATAATTTTAAAAAATTGGAATGAGTGCAGCTACTGTTACTCGAGTTGCGAAAATTGTGCACACATTCAAATATTGCACCGTTGGTCATTGAAACAAGGTAAACATAAGAAGTTATGAAAGTCCCCCATTCAAAGTTATGCTGCTATTTAACACGACTTTCTCTTTAACAAAGATTAACTTTAGCGACGAAAGTCGGCTCGAAGCAGTGACAGAAATCATTCAATTTGTGCGTCGTAGACCGTGTGAGCGTTATGTGGAGAACTGCATGCAAAAAATGGTAAAATATCCCCCCAATGTAATGATTTAGAGCTGCATATATTTTGAAGGTCCTGGGCCAATTTATTTTGTTGATGGAACGACGACTCGTACTAGAATGTACTTCAAGATGGTTTTGTATGGTATTTGGTATATTGTTATACGCGCCCTGAGCTCCCTTGCTACAACTCCCGACGAACGATTGATGTCCTTCACAACTTGAATATCAATATATTACCTTAGGCGGGCAATTCAATCGACTTAAGCCCCACCGAAAACTGTTGAACGATCCTTAAATCGAAGATATATTCCGGAAAAAAAATCCAACAATAGCAACACTCAAAGATAACATAAAGGATGTGTGTATTTGTTTGAATAGTATGCCTCAAATAGTGAAGGCTGTTAATAAAAACAAAGGTATGCCAAGATAATACTAAAAAAATTTAAGTTTTTCTTAATTTTATGAGAAGATGATATTTCAAATATATATTATACAAAAAATTGCATAACGTAATAACTTTTGGTTTATTTCACTCTGAACGCAAAACTATATAGGTTCTAATGCGTTGGCAAGGTGCTGTACTTTTAATTTTATTAAAAATATTACATTTAAAGAATTTTCAAATTGCTCACCGCCTCCATGACTACTTAAAACTTTATTGAATAGAATATTGCCTTATTTTTAAATTATTAATCTTTAATTCTGAGCAACAAATAACAGACCAATTACATTGCATATGTACATAAGTGCACTAGAAAAGCAGAATATACAGGAGTAAGTGATATGTGAACACCACCGCAAACCGAAACTAGCCTGAAAAATCCTATTTGCGACCGACCACCCCATTTATTGAGAAACACCAACACATCCACAAATGAATATATGCAAAAAGCAAAAACGAAAAAATGAATGAAAAATGAAATAGAACAGTCAACACAAAAAGTCGTACAACACAGACAGAAAGACTGATGATGGTGGGTATTTAGGTATTGAGGTCATAAACTGTGTAGGCGGTTGGAGTGTGTCCACATTGGACACACAAGTCCATTCAAATGGCAATATGATCCCTGATTTAAAATCGAATGCCTTGCCAGCGTTATGCGACGAGGCGGAGAGGCGCACAGGTGAGAGGAGCAGAATAAATGTTGCATACTCGGAGGCTGCGTGCATCAGTGTATGGTCCACGAAATGAGAGAGACTGGCATCAAATGTGTAATGACAAATTGTTACATGACACAGAGGGAAAGCTGTCGAGCTGTCGTCGTCATGACATCTGGCAGTGGTTAGTATTAGTGGTGTGTAGGTAACGGCGCTCAAGATTTCTTTTGAACACATTGAAAATGGGTATTTTAGAGAAGCTTTACATAAATGTACTTATGGCATAAATATTAAAAAATCCACTACTTGATACACTCAACTCAAGATAAAGAGGAAGAGATATAGAGATATAGATATAGATATAGATATAGATATAGATATAGATATAGATATAGATATAGATATAG
>NW_017537279.1:1552558-1553637 GCF_001853355.1 Bactrocera latifrons
GATATAGATATAGATATAGATATAGATATAGATATAGATATAGATATAGATATAGATATAGATATAGATATAGATATAGATATAGATATAGATATAGATAAAAGAGAGTATGCCCATACTAAAGATGTGCTTATTGAGTTTGCAGTGCCCGGCAAAGAATACCACATGTAGCTGGAATTTGCTTATCGAGAGGTTGATTACACTTTTMAACCTAGTGAGGTTGAAAAAGTATTTACCTGGCGCATGTCTGTAAGTTATTGCCAAGTCGGGAGAAAATGCACTACTGTTTCATAATTAAGGACCCTCGTTTGCTGAAACGAGATTATCTTCCCTCTGTCATAGCCTTCTACTGCAATTTGAAACATTGTATGTTTAGCTATTTGACGGTTTACTAGGCGGAGCGGTGTGAGTTCCAGCATGATTTCTGGTGTTGCCGCCGGACATTTACTCATTGCATCCGATACACAGCTACTGGCAAAGCTTTGCAGTTTCGATTGTTGGAATCCTACTGAAATTTGGGATTCTCTTGAAGCCCATGATACCGCTTCATACTAAAAATCGATTTTACGGATTTCCCAGTCAAGTGATTGCACACGTTGGTTGCTTTTCCTAGCTTGGACTATGTTTAGATACACATCCTGCTTCTACCGAAGAGTGTAATCCAAACTCTCTGCTGTCTCTAACTCTCTGCAGTCATCATGGGATAAGCTAATAATGCCCAGCAGAGAGCTTCTTTTGGTTAGTAGGACAATGCTCGTTTTCTATGGGCTGATTTTCAGTCCAATGTTTCTGCATAATGTAACAATGTCATCCGCTTACAATTGTGTAGGCATTCCATTGTTGGTTAGCATCTCCAGAAACTCAGCCACTGCGCTATATAATAAGGTGGATATTACTCTACTCTGTAGGTATCGTCTTGTCGTACCGAAACGATTCTTAGTATCCCCCACAGCGGTCTCAGCAAACCTAGTGCGCAGTATGGCTTCTACTTACTGATGCTGATCACATTCCTTTTCGCTAGTTCTTCTGTTACAGTTTTAGCAAATACATTGTCTTAACCTACGATGTCTAAGAAAGTA
>NW_017537279.1:1554566-1555295 GCF_001853355.1 Bactrocera latifrons
TGTTCTTGGGCTTCAATTTCAAGTATCAAATAGTCGGTTATCATGTTGCGATAACCGTCGCTATGGACGACCTCATCGCTGAGCAAAATTTGGATCGAAAACGTTGGATCTTCTTGAAACTTTTCAGGAGCGAATAGAAAGAGCAATATCGCTTGGGAAGATCCAGCTGCTTCAGTTCTTGTACAAGCTTTATTTTGCGCTTTCAATTTAAGATCTAGACGCATAATGCGATAAGTTGTCCCATACGTCAATCCGAGTTGCTGCGAACGGCTTTCCTCGATCTTGGTTTACACTCTCAGATACGGCTGCTATATTATCCTCACTGCGTGATAGACGTGGTCTATTTGGGCGAATGTTATCCAATAATGATGCTGGGTCTCAAGATGGGGTTGATGTTACGAGTGGTACGCTCAGTAGGCCAATTATATTGACAGGACAAAACAGGCTGTTAGAAAAAATTAGTACAAAGAGAGAAGAAAATGAATGAAAGAATATTTCTAGATAAAAATGATAAATCTCAAAATAAAGACAGATGCCGTATTCAACATAGTTAAAAAATTCTGCACAAAATAAAAAAAATATATATAGCTACAACATCAGGTTTTTTTTTTTTTTTTTTTTTTTTTTTTTTTTTTTTTTTTTTTTTTTTTTTTTTTTTTTTTTTTTTTTTTTTTTTTTTTTTATTTTTTTTTGACTGAGTTCGATCGCGCAATAGTTCTACCCAATAAA
>NW_017537279.1:1555370-1571193 GCF_001853355.1 Bactrocera latifrons
GTGTAGAATCTAATTTACTTGCAGATTGCTCAACGACTACAGAAAATGTCTTCAAATTACTGCAAAACCGCCGCTTTCACTTAAATCAACTTCATTGCCAAGGCAGCCAGCGTTTTTGCTTGCAATTTCCTTCGATGAACTTCAAGCGCCAATTTAATCTCACGCACATAAATTTGCAAATCCTTTCTTCTGCGCTTTACAGCGCTTCTTCTACTGCTTATCTACGGCGATTTGCTAGTGCGTGGCTCCCCACTCCCGCACAACGTGTACCTCCATTCGTTGCATGTACATATGCTTGTGTATGTCTATATATATGTACATATGTATATACATATATGGTATGTATGTTTGTATGTGTGTTTCGYGGCGCTCATGTTGCGCCCGCTTTAAAGTAATAAATTCCAATTTTATTTAGTCAGTGAAGCAGCAAAGCACCCTTGTCATCATTGTCGGAAGTCGCTTAGCKCCGCTGCCGCCGCAACTAAGTCGACGGCAATGGAGGCGGCTGCAACTGCGGCYTATTCATCAGATAATGCCGGCGCTCCTCATCTTTAGCATCCTGCTCATTCGACTTATTTTATTGCCATGTTCAGCGTATTTTCTTCAAACTTCGTTTATCAGCGTCAGCGTCGGTGTCTTCCTTGCGTTCCAAAATTTTCCGCACACTGATTTTATCTACGTACGTTCGTGCGCGTCAGCGTTAGCTTCAACATTTTTCTGCACATAACTGTTTATGCTTTGTGGCGTTTGTGTTTGTTTGCGTGTGTGCACAAATGCGACGGTCGTGCGCATTTGTTGCTGCCAGCGCTGTTGTTGTTGTTTRCTTTGAAAAATATGCTATTAAAAATAAAATCCACTTGAATTGACTTTTCGTTGCGCTCTGTTTAACTCATCGGCATCATTTTAGCTCTTTTCTTTTAACAAAAATATACACTTATGTACATACGTGTGTCGATATGGCACAGACATGTGTACCCCGTGGCGTATACGTGACATGACAATTTGATGAATAAAATTTTATTTTGTTTTCGTTTAGTACCATAAGTAAATATTTTGGCATTTTTCGGACTTTTCTGGCCTTAATTTTTAATAATAAAAGAATCATAAATAATCAAATAAAAAAGTTTTCCACATAAAAACTTGGTTTTGATCAGTCAGTTTGTATGACAGCTATATGGTATAGTATTCCGATRTGAACAATTTCATTGGAGATAGTAGCACTGAGCAAAGTAATAACCTATGCCAAATTTCGTGAAGTTATCTTGTCAAATAAAGCAGTTTTTCATATAACAACTTGACTATGATCGGTCAGTTTATATGGCAACTACATGCTATAGCATTCCAATCTGAACAATTTGCTAGGGTACTGAGATACTATCTGAAATAATAATCTGTACAAAATTTTGTAAAGTTAGCTTGTCAAATAAAGCAGGTTTTCATACAAGAACCTGATTTTGATCGGTCAGTTTGTATGGCAGCTATATGTTATAGTATTTGGATTTGAACAATTTTATTGGTCATTATAACACTACCTGAAATAATAATCTGTAATAAAGTGCATGAAGATATCTTGTCAAATAAAGCAGGTTTTCATACAAGAACCTGATTTTGATCGGTCAGTTTGTACGGCAGCTATATGTTATAGTATTTGGATTTGAACAATTTTCTTGGTCATTATAACACTACCTGAAATAATAATCTGTACCAAAGTGCATGAAGATATCTTGTCAAATAAAGCAGGTTTTCATACAAGAACATGATTTTGATCGGTCAGTTTGTACGGCAGCTATATGTTATAGTATTTGGATTTGAACAATTTTCTTGGTTATTATAGCACTATCTGAAATAATAATCTGTACCAAAGTGCATGAAGATATCTTGTCAACCAAAAAAGTTTTTCGTACCACAACTTGTTTTTGAGAGGACAGTTTGTATGGCAGCTATATGCTATAGTGGTCCGATATTCACGTCTCCAACAAATAAGCAGCTTCTTGGGAAGAAAATAAAATTTGCAAATTCTCAGATTCATATCTCAAAAACTGAGTATTTCACTCGTATATACACAGACATATGGACGGTGAGGCGTTTATGAGTAAATCATCACAAGTTGTAACACTGAACACTTGCTTCGTCACTAGAGTTTTAAAAAAAATATTTTTTTTTTTTGTCCACAAGCAATTATATAATAAAAATCAAAAACAAATACCATTTTCCATCTTCTAATGTTTTTGCCATTAACTTTTTAGCTTTTTCGAAACAAATTTATCAATGCGCGCATATTCGAGCCTAATTTCCGCCAACTTCATACTTCACCACCATTTCGCTTTGTACTCATATACTTCTATTACACTCACACCAAATTGAAATTCATTTTAGCTTTACAAATTCCTTGGAGCCCTCAAGCACAATAACAAAGAGAATTGCACTCAAGTCTTTTATCCATGAAAGCTTCATTGCCTTCTTCGGCGCTACTTTTCGCCCAACCCAAACCAACACAAACAAAAATCCACATCCGCCACTTGTGTGTGCGCAGACTAGCCTCGTCTGCTTCCCTTTCATGTGTACACAATGTACACTTGTACGACCAAGCGACGTTGAAGCACAAAGCCCTTCTTAAAAGTTTCGTATAGTGGACGCAGATAAATGAGTCAAGTTGCTGCTCAATGCTGCTTTCTTTTCTTCTTCAGCTGTTTCTGCTTCTTCTTTTTCTTCTTTTTCCTACTAACTTTTTAACACTCATTGTTTTCTTGCAATGGCAAATTTGTTTAGCTTCGCTTTGTCATTGCATTGTCGGATATACCGTTAGATTTCATATTGCCAMAACCCAATATTTGCTTTGTACGCTGCTCGTGTTATTGCTAGCACTCGTACCGCTTGKCAGTACGACTAAAATTGCGGCTGTATTTAAGTAAAGACACTATAAAGAACTAGAACTAAAACAAAAGCAAAAGTTTACAGCGAGAAAACGTTGAAATCACAGCCAAAGCAATCGCATAAAAAATGTGTAAACGAAAAGTACAAAAATAAAATCATAAAACGCTTTCGAGGCTGACCCTGGCCGCACTGAAGCAGTGTGACACGAAATATCTACAGCTCAACGACACAATGACGGCAGCTTTCAACACTCAAGGCGTATGCACAGGTTATAACTGCAGACGTCTGCTTTGTCGTGTCCTTCGTTCTTGCTGCCTTTTTTTCCATTGGAATGACGAGCAGAATACTGATGCCGCCGAAAAATGCCAAAGCTGCAAAAGCCCGAAGACGCGCCGCCTCGTTGCTCCTGTTTACAAATATCCACCAAAAAACAACATGACAATTACAACAGTAACAGCAACAATATGAAGGTATCCAAAGGCGTACGAAGTGAAGAATTTGCTGGYTAGGTAGGATGTCAGAAAGTTTTTCGCTTTAAAGTAAACGAAAAGTGCCAAAAGGTCTGACATTCCCTAAGTCTGCAAAAGCTATTAAATTAAGTTCAGGTTTCTTGGACAAATTKATTGCAAACTTACTTTTGTCGGAGTCGGGTAATGCTTTATTCCAGTTTAACAGCCCACAAGTTCGGGTATTATGGATATCTTATACCGCAAATTGTAGAATATTTTTCTATCTAAAATCTGAATGGGAAATAATCAGCACTGTGCCGGTTGCTTGATCGTTAAGAAAGTCGCATTATGCTCTTCGATGGTAATCAAGTTAGGTTAGGTTAAGAAATCGATGTTAGATGTATAGTTAAATTGAGACTTTGCACTGCGTCCTGTAGTCTGTTGTGTCCTCCTTTATATCACATATGGTCAAAAAAGGTTCAACATAATGAACAGTYCCAAAAGCCTGCAGGGGCGACTGAAGTCATGTGATCCCTGTCCACATAGATGGAACCTAGGGCCTTGAACCTACTTATGCAAATTTCTGGACAATTCAGAATCAGGTGTTCTGGAGTTTCTTGTTCTAAATCACAAAACCGGCCGTTTTTTCAAGAGATAGAGCCTATATTGAACAAGTACTTCTCGAACCTCAAGTGTCCTGTATAGAGCGCGACAAGGAGACGGTATTTGCTCCAGGGCAGGTTGATAATTTCCTTTAACCTTGAAAGATTCTCCCAGTAGAAGCTTGGCATGACGAGGTTTTTGACCCCACTGCAATACATGCTTCTGGCCCTATCCTGAGAGTAGGAGCCAGTAGTGTATCTTCCCCTAGGAAGACTTCAATGAGGAATTAAAAACAAGTAGCTCAATAGACCTCATGTACCCTACTCTAGGTCAGAAGAATCTCGTAGTCGCAAAAGGTTAATCAATCGCCAAAACCTATTAATTTCACACAAGWTCCAAATATTCGGTGTAAGAACGTAAGATGCTAATGGAGGATGYCTTCTCTGGCTAACTCGACGATTTCAGTGACTCCTCCCATCCCTATGGTATGTGAGTCATCCATGTTTTCAGAAATGCATTTGAAAGAGGAGAGAATTTCAGCGTGCCTCTGCTCAGGCCGCTTCATTTTCCCAGCAACATTGAGGCTTAGAGCACAACTCGCWCCAATGCACTGGTATAAAATATCATTAAGTTCAACTGTTGATGCAGTCCACAGCGGACCAGAAGTGCCTTTGAGACTCGCTCTTTGAACACGTTCAAACCTTTTCGAGCGACCGCCAACAGACACCATAGAACATTATTGGCTTCACTACGGTTTCRTAGATCCAAAACATTACCTTTAGTGGGAGTCCCTACACTTTCCCTGTAGCTGTAACCATATGACATACGCTCTGCTTAGAAACTCAGTGGATTTGATAAAATAATTGATTCTTTTCAAACTTTGCAAATATCTTTTAAATTGGAACATTGAAAGCCTGTTGAGATATCCCGTCTCAAACGGCTGTAGGCTAAGCAGTTGCAAAGTTAATTTTCTAGCGCCTCCTCATCATCTATGCAAGCTCTGCGGTCTGCCAATTCTATTTTACCTAGTTTCTGGAGGTGAATTCTTAGAGATAAATACCGCTACAATGTTACTTAGATCCCTCTTTCCCAAAAGTGAAAGCTTTTTGGTGTGTTCACCGTCACCAGTACCCCATAGTATTTTTGAAGTAGACTCTGTTTTGCAAGTTTTTCAAAACTTGAGGCGTTGCATTAGAATACATTGATGCAAGCAACTACGGACCACTGAACAAAGAAGGCAGTCTATTAGTATGGTTTACTAAATATTGTGTGGTGTCCAAGAGACTGGGAGTGATATACAGACTATCCTGAAGCCAGATAAATAAAATCTCGTGGTGATAGATCTTAACCCTAGATAGAACCATAACTGTGAAAACTTAAACTAAGATCGTAATGTTCACTAGACACTATAAGGTTTACTCTAGACCAGAAGAACACAGCGWCTGCAAAATTAGTATTAATTGGACAGAGCTTACCTAGATCAGCAGGAAAAYCGAAATAAGAACGCTGCGGAATTTCTACTCATTCTTATTCTGCAGCTAATAAGACTTAAGTACTTGATCCACCAAGTTCATCAGTCTCGCAATTGTTACAGTTAGAAGCCACTTCCGTAAGACGCTACAATGGTCATGACTGAATGAGYTTTAACTCTACATATAAGTACATTAACACACATTGCCTCCACTATTTGGGACCGAAACGCAATAAAAGGTCAAGGTCAAATTAAGCCAAAGCTCTTTAATTAGTGAAGAAACGATGGCTTTAGAGTGATTCAGTCAGTAAACGGTTTAACGGTAGCATTTTCCGAGTAAAGCTAGAGCTATKAGGAAAAACTTTTGCCAGTGTATAGCTCGATCACGCACCCACCTGAATTCACATACATAGTGATTGAAATGGAAATCAATATGCCTTTTCAACGATTGCAAGCATGAAGGTAAAGCGATTAGGTGGCAAGCATCAAATAAACAACAATGCAGAATATAATGAAATTCCTAAGCAACAAATTAAATGTGGCAGGCGAAATGCAAAGCACTTGACAGCAATGCACATAACTTGCAACTTGCAACTTGCTACCCTTTGCGCTGACGCAGAGACTGTTGCATTGCCATTGTGGCGCACAGCTGCCACACAGCAGCAAAACTGAGAAAAGGATAAAATTGCGGTAAACGAGCTGTTGCCATATTGCGTAGTTGCATCATTGCCTGTGGCAGCTCGGCAGCGCTCCGAATGTGGTGGAATAAATATTTTCGTTTCTGTTTTATAGAAATTCACTACAGCTTGTCACAACTGCCACAGGAGGCACCTGTGGTGCTCGAGCACCGCACGCAGTACGTTAGGCAGCCGGAAACCGGAAACGAGAGGGAAATCAGCTAAAAATGCAAATGCAAAATATGTTGCATGAAATTTAAGTGGCACGCACTAACTTACGTGCCCGTTATACAGTTGACGGTCGTTGCTTAAAGATGTGCCCCAAAATGTGTACGAATATACATATATAGTATGTACATATRWGCAGCGAAGACATGCCACATGCTGTTGCCTTCGTACGCACGCAAATCATGTGGCAATAAATTACATCAAAAAATGCAAAATTAACAAAATTTCCACATGCGTTCGGGTGAAATTACATAACGAAAGACATTTGCCAAAGCTTGCGTACAACTATACAATGTTCGTACAAACATCGTCACAAATATGTCTGCGAGTATAYACGAGGTGTGTTCAAAAAGTAGCGCGAATTTTGAATTTTCGCGGGTTACGTATATTCGAATTTCGAWTTTTTTGTGGCGTTATGTTGGTACTCATGTCTCTCACTTATGCCGACAAGCTCGGCCATTTYRARTGTTCATTTAATTGTTGACAGCTGCTTTGCTTGCACGTGTTTTGGATCGTCTTCGATTTTTACCTATTCAAAAAATAGAAAAACGAAATTAAGTGCGCGGATGCATTCCGAATGTTGACTGTGGCATACGGAGAAGCTACCTTGGACCGAAGCAGCGTTTATCGTTGGTACAAAGTGTTCTCAGAAGACCGAGCAGATGTGACAAAAATTGGCTTTTGCACCACGCCCCTGCTCACACATCGTTGCTTGTGCACGACTTTGTGGCCAAAAACAACACACTAATGATGCCGCAGCTACCGTATTCCCCAGAACTGGCCTCCTGTGACTTTTTCTTGTTCCCTAAATTGAACAGACCCATGAAAGGACGACGTTACGCTTCTCTTGACGAGATAAAGACGGCATCGAAGGAGGAGCTGAAGCAGATAAAAAAAGGATTTTTTGAAATGCTTCAAAGATTGGAAAAACCGTTGGCACAAGTGTATAATATCTCATGGGGATTACTTTGAAGGGGACAAAATAGATATTCATGAAGAAATAAATAATTTTTGAAAAACACACAAAATTCGCAATACTTTTTGAACACACCTTGTATACGTATGCAAGGATTTACTTGTGGCGCGTCAGCTGAAATTGATCGAAAAGAACAGCATTTTAAGTATTTTTAAAGTTTAATATAAAGTCGTTCAGCAGTTAGTGGTGATCGCCTTTGATATTATATATCCAAAAAATTAAAAACTTAACCTAAACATTTGAAAAAGAAACTGCGTTTGTACATTAGAGCCATCGTTTGTTGTGTCATATAAAAGGTGATCGATTTCGAGGTTTCTACTTTTTTAAAGAAAAACCACAGAAACCGCAAATCTAATAGGGAATGTTTATTATCGTTCGAAAGAACGTTCCTTGGTATTTGGTTTTTGATGATTATCTCTTTCAAATGTTGTCGCGGCTAAGTCTCAGCTGGTCCATCCGTTGAGTCCAATTTTCGATAACTCGTTCAAGAATGTCAACTGGTAACTGGGGATGCCACTCGTTATGTTTTTCTCCAAGGCTTGAATCGAAGCTTTACATATCCCCAAAGGAAAAAGTGAAACTGTCTGTTATCACACTAATTGACTTTTTGAAATAATAGCCGAGATCACAAGCTTATATTTCACCATTGGCGATTGCGTTCCCAGTGGCATCATTTTTGAAGAAGTAGGATGAAGAAGATGAAGAAAATTCCACCGACCTACAAACCAAACCAAAGTGTTGTTTTCTCTGGATGAAATGACAGCTCTTGAATCTTTTCAGTTTGCCATTTTTCCTAAATTCGGCAATTTTGATTGTTTACGTACTCATTGAGCCAGRAATGGGTCTCATCGCTGCACAAAATGTGGCTCGAAAACGTCGGATCTTCTTCGAACTTTTCAAGAGCCCAAGCGGCTTGCACAAACTGTATTTTGTACGTTTGTAATTTAAGTTTCGACGTAAAAAGTGCCAAATCGTTCCGTTCGTCAGTCCCAGCTGCTGCGAACGGCGCCGATTCGACTCTCCACAGTTTTCCTATACACTCTCAGCTACGGTTGCTATATTTTATTTACTGTATGCAAGACGTGGTATATTCATTTGAGTATTGTTCAATAATAAATACTGGGTCTCAAGATATGCAAATAGTTCCTTCCATGGACCGGCTATGTTATCCATAAGTTGAGCGAAGCGAACGTGAGGTTTTGGGAATAATAAAGATTCATGTCGAACGCCCGCAAGCAATTTGTAAGCGACTACATACACTGGGAATGATTCAGCAACAAGAAACTCGAGTTCCTTATAACCTCAATACGAAGATAGTTGCGAAAAAGGGATTCTGCTGCATGATAACAATCGGTCTCATGTTGCCAAAAACGTTTAAACCTTCCTAGAAAAAAAACTAAATGGGAAGTCCCACTCCACTCGCCATATTCCCTAGATAGTGCACCGTGCGATTATAATTTGTTCTGTTCGTTGACACGTGGTATGACTCAGAAGTAGTTCCACTCACAAGACGACAGCCAAAAATGGCTTGAGTCTTGGTTGATATCACAATATAAAAAGTTGTACCGTTCTGGTATTCGCGCTTTAGAAGAAAGATGGGATTGCTTCATTTGTAATCAAACAAACGGTTTTCAAAAGCTTCGATTCAGTTGAATATCATCAACAAAATTATTCGACATAGACAGATACAGCAAGATATCACTTGGTGCCACAGACCGACTAGTAGTTGAAATCAAAAAGCATCCCAACAAGCTCCCGAAGCATCTGACGAGTCCCTATCGATATGTGTTGCCTGGCATTGTCTGTTCGTCCACAATTCCCCACGTTTGAGTCAAAGTTGGCAAGTTCTAGGTCTTTACTTCCTTCAGACAGTCTAATCGTCAACGTAAAGGTGTGAATTAAGGCTTGGCAAAGGCAAATATTTCCTTAACGTAAATTCTAGTTTAGACAGCATTTGCGCCGGTTCACCACGTTTCGTTCACAACTGAAATGTTCGAAGGAGTTGGAAGATGGTGTTTTTTCAGAAAAATTATAAACCAACATCGCCCAGTCTACCAAGCCACTGTAGTGACTTCCAAACGAATTTCACAAAAATTAAAGAAAGTCATCTTGCTCTGACAAAAAAGTAAATATTTATAAATGCAGATAGCCAAGCGGCTTTGAAATCATTAAAGTCACTTAGGGTTTCGTCAAAGACAATGAAATAATGTTTTAATCGCTTAGTGGATCTAACACTAACTATGAAGCAAATGAACTAGCCAGAGCAGACACCACCCCACAATTAGACTCCGAAAAAATAGAAATTTATCTGCTTCTGGCTACTTTTTAAACCACAAACATGTTATGAATATAGCTGAGTCTTGTTGGAGTCAATATCTGACTTGTAGACAAACGTGGAAAGAATGGAATAAGGACCGAATATGCTGGGGGCCTATTCTGTAACTTGATTCGAAACAAAATTTACTCGAATTCGGATTTTTTATATTCCGTAACTCGATTTTCGGATTCTCAAGCCAATTCTCGAATAAAATATTCGTTAGCTTTTGAGTTGTAGAAAGCAAAAACGAAAATTGTACGTATTTATTCTGGCACAAGGTGGTACAACTTTCGCAAATTATAAAGTAGATCCGAATTTCGAATATAATACATTTACGAATCGAGGTACAGAATAGGGCCCCTGACTTAAAATTCAAAAAGAATGACGAAAAACTCCTGTTATAGGTTACTAAGAGGTCACTGTCTAATTGACAGAAATTCCCCGACTTATAGGAGTATTGTGGGAGAATATAAAACATCTTTTATGCGAATGCAAAGCATTTTTATAGGAACGAAATGCAACTGTAGGTCGAGTCTTTATTGACAAATTATCGGCGATTGCACAGATAAAACTTTTTGTGCTGATAAACTTCATCACGTGGTTCAAAGAGGAGACAATGGAAGCAAGGATATTTTAATCCTTCGAGAATACAAATTAAAGGACTTAACTGATCTGCTACAGGCCCGAACGCTTCGTCAATATAAGATAGTTCCTAGGCCTAGGTCGAGGAATATTTAACTTCACAAATAATTGACGTTTCACCTGACGTAAGTTTAGATATCACAATCTGCACCGGTTGGATCAACAACTATGAAGCATAAACTAACAGATATTTAAAATTATTTCTTTAATTTTTGTTATTACCAGGCTTTGTAGTTTAATATATAATTATTTTATAAAAATATATATTTAGGACGTTCCCTTTTTAATTACAACGTTGAATTTACATTTAACACAAAAGACGAGACATTAACGAATAACATACACATCAAGACCCATACGATTACTAACATTGCTGACAACCCTTCCTGTAACGTATTTGAGCAGCCGTAAAAGTGCATCAACATCGACACATTTCATCCAGCGTTCTACGTTTCCACAACTGCATCTGCTTGACGGCCAATGAGAGTTCCATCAAATTGACGCGATGTTCATTATCTGTCAGCGACTTACGCAGATGACGCATCACACGATTCATGCGACGATCACGTGCCGTATACACATAGCCAGCATTGCGTGCGGCCTCAATGTAACAGTACTTATCATTAAGTGGCATACGCGACCATACCTCGCCGGCTTCTGTGGCGGTCAACCATGCCGGCGATCGGCGATTGCAGACGCGCCGATATTCGCTTAGAAAATGCATGAATGCATTTCGGCTGTACGAAGCTTTGGCGGCCGTCGCCGACGTCGCTGTCTGTTTGGGCGTATTTACGCAACAGGTCTTAACCATTTCACACTTCGGTTGTTGACTAGACCGGCGATCTTTGATACAACAATACTAATTGTATCGCTAAGAACTTTTAATTTGACTGGTAAACTGTAAATACAAATATTTTTTTTTTATTTGATTTATATTTTAATTTTTTTTTTATATGGAAAATATTTATTGACAAGTAATTGAAGTTGAAAGCCAAACGATTTGAGTTTTCAACTTCAAAATTTTCTTAAGTTTTAGCTAAGTAAGATTATTTGAAAGATTTTCATTACATGAAAACTTGAAGGACTTAGCAAACTTAAAATGAACCGAATTAAGTGAAATATGTAGCACTTTGTTCGAAAACTTTTTGTCATTGTAAAGAAAGTCTATGGGAGTGACAATACCCTCTCTCTATGAGCAAAAAACTGGAACAGTCGATTTTCACAAACTTATCTTGAAAGTTCTCTTCAGAAAAATTTTTCGCCATAGGAAATGTATAGGAACAGGCATTAAAACCTTGGTGGCAGGTCCTAAATACATGCATATGCTGGATCCATTAGAACATCCCAACCAAGCTATCGAATTTTTCGATTCAATATCGATGTGTGTAGCGACACCAACCGTTCTTATAGTACACAACTCATCTCCTATTGGCCAAAGATCATCATGTATAAATAATAATTTCCTTTAAATGGTACAATTGTTGACAGTCGCGGTCCAAATGAAGAGTTTTTCCGTGAGTGGAGCAGTTCATGGTAGCAGATACCTTGCCAAACCCAACAAACAGATAGAAAAACCGTCCAAACCACAATTTCTGTTTTGGCCACCGTTAGCGCGACCTAGACTAGATTCGATCACATCTATTTTAGCTTGGAGTGGTCTTAAGTGCCCACACTTCATTACCAGTAACCATCCGCTTCATAAATGGATCAATTTTTTCATTATTTAGTATTGATTCGCAGATGGAAGAAGCTTCTTCCCAGCTCGTCTTTTTTAGGAAAAGAGAAGTTGTTGTGCAATGAACTAAGCTTTCTGGTGAATGCGAAACGATCAACATTTTATTGGGTATACCAAGAAGGCTTC
Source organism: Bactrocera latifrons (assembly GCF_001853355.1). NCBI lineage: Eukaryota > Metazoa > Arthropoda > Insecta > Diptera > Tephritidae > Bactrocera > Bactrocera latifrons. Next base: position 1,567,469 of record NW_017537279.1, read on the forward strand.
CAAAGTGGTTTCCTTTACAAATTCCACCATTACATTCAGATCATTCTGAAGATATCATCATCGAAAAAGTTGTAGTGTCAAAAAGCTAAATGCAAAAGAAAGATGATACCTTATTTTGTGGAAGAAACTTGGTGTAAGTGAGGAGTAACGACTCAATTCGATCGCACCTATAGAACGTGAGTTACAGATTACTTAAGCAATCTATTGGAAAAGTAATGGAGTTCTACCTAATCTTTCTCTCTTTATAGGAACTTACGAGTATATTTAGAGGATATTAAATGTAATATCTATATGCAGGGCTTTTTCATAGGGACACTACAAAAAGTAGACCCATAGGGAGAGCAAACGACGCCATAATTTTTCCCGGCATTTTGACATATCTCTGCAGTAACGTTTGCCATTTCATCGCGAAAAAAATAGACGATCCAACAACGAGTCGAAATTATAAAAATTTACTATCGAGATTCGGAGTCAATGGCCTCAACTTTAAGAACGCTACGTCCAATTTATGATCGTCAAAATCGTCCTGTCAGATCAGCAATTGAACGTCTAGTAGAAAAATTTTAATCCACAGACATAGTGCAAAATGTTCCGAAGCCAGTGAGACAAAGAGGAAGACCCAAATCAGTCTCTCACACGTTGTTCTTAAGCATTGGGTATCTCTGTGACGTCGTTGTGGTGAATTTTTCGTGAATTGGGCTGAGCAACAACTTGAAAATGATCCGGATATTGGCTGAATGGCTCCGTGAATAAGCAATCCACACGTAATCCATGAGTCAACATTGTATCCCGAAAAAATTGCGGTTTGGTGCGGTTTATGTGTCGGCGGCGTCACACTTCTTCCATGATGATCAACACCGGCATGTTATTGTGAAAGTGAATCGCTAAAGCTCAATGATAACCGAATATTTTTCGCCCAAATTGGATGATATGTACTTTGACAATATGTGGTTCCACAAGAAAGGCGACACAAGTCACACAGTGAATGTCACAATCAATTTTTTGAAAATCAAGTTTGGCCGCCTCGGTCTTGCGAATTGATGCTTTTTGGACTATTTCCTGTGGAGCTACGTCAAGTTTATGGTCTATGCCAATAAGTCGGCGATGCTTGGTGAGCTTCCTACGAATACCGAACCTGAAATTTAAGCGGTATCGGTCGGTTTACGCTTGAAACCCGTCGAAGATTTGATTCAGCGTCTGAAGTTCTGAAAGTGTGCCCTTGGTGGGCATGCAATAGAAATCGAATGCCATACATAATGGGATCGAATGTATATTTGCAATTTTATTAAATATACAAATTCATATTCCCGGCATGTCCACTCAGCTGGAGCTCTAAACTTTTCGCCATTTTATGCATTCTCGTCATGAGTCTTACGCGTGTTACACATGCGATTGAAAAATGCCAACGTTTAAGTGTAAAATAATTATATTGTTATAATGCTGTGAGAAAAAAATCAATTTCACTTAAGGCAAATGTGTTAAAAGGCATACCGTTATGCGCGTGTGGGTATTAGGAACGAAGACGCGAGACGCATACAAATTATAAAATTACAATACATTACATGTAATAACGGGACGCGACGACACATGGTCGCTTATATATATATATGTATGTATATAAATATGTAACTGTTTGAACGTGTTATTGTTGTTGTTGCTGTGTTGGATGGGTGGAAAATTGGGTGGTTGTTGATGGACACATTCGATGTCATAAATTCCGCCGTCACTGTCTTTTGACTTTGATGGCGCCGCACAAGATGCTTACAAATGACTATAACTATATAACTGTACTTGTACATCCAATGTATGTATGTATGTGTGTGTGTGTGTGTGTGTGTGTGTGTGTGTGTACTTCAAAGGAAAGTATAAAAAATGTACACGTAACAAGAAGGAAATTCCATATTTTATATACACGTACGCGCGCGCTCGCAAGCACACACAACTACACACATACATTTAGCTATCTAACAACAAATATGGGGCAAATTCAATATTACTAGGAGCGCATATACCACACACATCGCTAAATTTCACTTACATCCGACACACTGGTCGAGACGTGCAGCATGACGAAGAAAATAGCAACAGTGGCAGCGCTGACTAACAGCAAAGCGACAACTCAGTGGCATCGTTATGACGACACGTACACGCATCCATCAAACCACCGTCAATGTGTGTCAGTCTCGGTTAGTCCAAAGATGGCTGTGTGAACGACGCTACTCACTGCAATCAGCTGCTGTTGCCTGATGGACGCCCCTGAGCGTGTAGACGCAGCATTATGTACCGTTGTTGGCCGCCTGGCTGACGTCGAATGTCAACGTGTCAATTGCGCACATTAGGCGATGCCAACGGATCATAAACTTGCAACAAATGTAAGATACATACATACATGAAACGCAACTAGGTAGTCATGTGATCACCTTGCAGTTGACCAACTTACCAGATTGGTTCAATTTATTGCTTAAATTTTACGTATGAAACTCGAAGAAGCGCTGGATATGTTTAGAACGTTGCCATTATACCTACTTTAGGAGTTTATGGATGTCACAGGGATCAAATGTCTCTTCAAGTTATGTTCATTGATTTTGGATCAACTTTATGGCTTAACCTAACCTAATCATTGGACGATATCTGGTTCCAAACTTTGTAAAAGGAAGTCACAGTGTAGGCACATCAGTTGTCCAAATGTGCTCATCGGTTTTTTTTTTTTTTTTTTTTTTTTTTTTTTTTTTTTTTTTTTTTTTTTTTTTTTTTTTTTTTTTTTTTTTTTGAAATAGCTTTACTTCTCAGTTTGATATCCTCTCAAAAAACATGATTTATGTGAGATGTAAGGCTTAGCTTCCATTTCATATATAGTATCTCTCATTAGAGTAATCCGTTTCTAAGCTTTGGAAAGCGCACCAAAAATAATAAGAGACTTTTTATAAATTTAAAACAGTATTAGGTCTAGTAAAAAGAAATCCATTATTTTCCAATCGATGGCTGTAGGAACCTTTAGCTTGCTTTGAATAAGCGCGATTACTTTGGCTGAAAAAGGGAGACGCAAGAGCGCCAGACCGCTGTCGGTTACACTTAGGTCATCATTAGACCAATTTGAGTTCCGGAGCAATGGAAGCTGTGGAATACCTCATCCAACTAAAGACTGGGAATTCGCATACATAATGTCCCAGCGTCTCATCATTCTCCGTATATGCGCTCCATCCCATCTTAAAGTTAAGTGCCCTTTGATAACCTCTACAATGTTACTCAGCTCTCTATTGCCCAAAAATAGGAAGATTTTGGTCTGTCTGCTATCATCAACACCAAAAATTGCTAGTGTTCCAAGACCTTAGGTGTTGAAGGTGCTAAATGGCTTGTATACCTGTATTTTCGTTTCATTATCAAGGCTGATCGTAAACATTATCTCTTCTTCGCTTGTATGTGTATTAGCCGGATGGCGCGGATAGCTTCCAGAGTCGTGTTCGCTTAGTTTTCATTGCGCCAATAATCCCTAGCAAGTAGATACGTTACATCTGTTTCTTTTACGATAATACCATACACCATACCGACGGATGATGCTTGTGTAGAGCCTATATTCGTGCGGGGTCCTCAAATCCCACTTTGGAGCAATAGGTTTTTTTAGGAGTTCCACAGTTCGAGAACTCAAGAATTCTTACTCTCAATGTGCTCTCTCCAGCATAGTTTTTTCTTTAAGATAACTGCAAGATATTTAACAGAGCTCGAGA
>NW_017537280.1:0-17534 GCF_001853355.1 Bactrocera latifrons
AGGAAGACAGGATTACGATGATTAGGATGCTTTATTTCTTAAAGCATTGGCTCCACGCTTTCTCCCACGGTTAGGTAGTGTTTAATTTGCGGTTAAAATTTTTCAAAATAGAAAATTGTTCGTAGCTCTCACTATTTATGYAGTGTTAATTAAGTTAACGGTTTTTCCGCGACTGTCGGGTGGATTCGAACCACGGCCACGCACAGGATTTGTCCTTTATAAGKATAACACAAGAACTGCACTATGGCCCCACGTTGGGCGCCAATTATTAAAACACTTAGTTGGGTYTTAATATTCTTTATTTCTCTTGTTTGCACAAGAGCAGCCGTTTGTATCGGTCGAGTTATTACAAYTGAATCTGAATTTGCTAACTAAAATATTGCGACGACTACGCCTAAATACCTGACTCTTTGTTTTGCCTGCCAGTTGCTGCACATGTTTTGCCGTGTGATTTGCAAAATGCAATTCGGCAATTTACCTCTTGCTATTGGCTTTCCCGCTGTAGCGATGTTGTTGTTGTCACGCGCTACCTGGTCGACGCTTCGTCATCAGTATCGGTGGGAGAGTTGTTGTTATGCTATTTCCACACTCAAACCTGCCGACGCACCGTAGGCAAGATCGGTGGGAGTGGAGTGTTGACCGGATACGTGTTTACCGGTGTTAACTTGCACAGTGGCACACGAACTAATAGTTTGATATTTAATGTTAAGTTTACCTATATCACCAATAAATACACACAGCGATCACGTCGGGGTCACCAAAATGTTGAGCTACCAAGCTTTTTTGATAGCTTCGAATCGCGATATAAAACAACGACGATATAAATATATTTACAAAACTATTTATTAATACAAATATATATAATACAACGAATAGAGAGTTACGTGGCTGGTGGTTTACCAGGTGAAATGCAATGCGTCTGCAGGTAGCGAATATAAAAAGCGAACTAGAAAATAATGCGTCTACAGGTATCGAAGATAAAAAAGGAACTAATAACTATAATGCTAGGCTTAGGCAAAGCTAAGCTTAATTGTTCTCACATGTATGTATGTATAAACATATTAAAGGATAAAAGGAAATGAGGCTAACAATTTATATTAAATATATACAATGTTTTCTCACCACAGTGAGTTGAATATATGTGTGCGTATAAAATTTAGTTAACTTAAGTATAAATAATAACTTAATGTTAAATCTACTCATTATTGGTAGTTTCATCGTGAAAGGAGCTGCTCCGAACAGGTAGTATTGTCTTGATTTCACAGAGCACACATTGTTTTTGGAGATAAACGCTCTCTTAATTTCGTTAAGATATCTCATATATTAACCGGTATATGCCAAATATATATATACAAAGTAAAACGCAAGTTCGTAAATCTTTACATTATGTCGATGCACATTAGGTTAAAGAGAGCTAGGGGAAGAATTGATCCGAGTGTACCCCTTTTTGAAATAATCGCATTTTTGTTTTGGATGTGAGTTGGCCTTAGAAATTCTAATTATAAAAAATTTATAACAATAGCTTCATTCATCTAACATATTAACATAACAATATTGAAATGTAATGCAGTAACTTTCAATATATTTGGTCGAGTAGTCTCTGCGATATAGAATTCTGCCTACGTGTGAGATATACCGCGCCCATTTTCGAATGACGGGTATGGTTTTCATCTGATTCCATTTTTTACAGAGTATGCGCAAAAAAGACAACTGCCCTGGAAGTTCAATGGAAATACCTCTCTTGTTTTGCGAGATATGCACATTAAAGCTATTATTAAAAAAACAAATGCCCCCCTCTTTTGATTCTCTGTATTAAATTGTAGTTTTGTATCTTAAGGAGAGCTTAGGTTTTTCACTTTGTATCCTTACAATTAACTGCCTTTTGTGAGCATGTAAAAAATCTGAAAGCGCTCATCTGCAATACTAAACTAGTCCAAATTTCATCAAGATATCTCAACTTTTACTGAAGTTAACGCTATAGAGACAGGCAAACAAACATTTATAACTCGATATCTATCTCAGTTAGTATTAGGTGGTACAAATAACCGTTATGTGAACATAACTTGTATATTCTTTAGCAATATGTTGAGAGATTAAAAAAATATTTAATAGTGTAAAGCTTTTAATGAACGATTTTACCACAAGAAGTTAGTTCATAAAAATATTTTCTCTAACTAATAAGCATAAGTGTACTTCATTTCTCTCCTAACACATATCTAATTATCAGATATCAACGCATAAATTCATATTTGAAACTTAAATCGGGAGGTTCCAATACTAGAGATCTTTCTCACTAATTGAATTAGAAAATATTTTAAGTAGAAAACAAACACAGTAGATATTCGACTGCTAAAATTTACTAAATGTTATAGGTTTAAAAAAATTATGTTAAGGTTAACATTCTTAAATCTTCAAATTCTTTTCTTCACATATTTTTATACAAAATTAATTTTAAATAAAAAAACATGTTCATTAAAACAGATCGGTCATGTTTGCATGCATCGAACCGTACACATCCATAACACCTTTTTCTTGTCTCTATGTATATTTTTCATAAATGGTATTGACAATCTTCCATTTGTACTATTCGATTTGGTTTTTAGTTATTTTCTGCACTTATTTTTTCCAATTCTTAGAATAAGGTTACCAAGGCTCAAGCTACTATAATAAAAAGCCCACAAAGAAATTAAAAGTCAAATATTTCGTTCTTATAGAAGCTTCGACGTTTATGGATTAGTGCTAAACATGAACTTATAATGTTTAAAAATATTATTAAATTTTATATTTTAAATAGAAATTTGTCTATTTCTATTAGGTGTGTGATAATTTTACTGATATTATGTATTGTGGGCGCAGTTGGCTGCAAAATGTGGTTAAGTTCTTTTGAGCAATTTCCTGTACCATATCTACCTTTTGATGTTCACCCAAGCTACGAAGGCCTCTTGACTTTTTGGACATACATTATAATATTGCAGGTGATGATTCCATTGTCTTTGTACGTTACTATTGAATTATGCAAAATTCTGCAAGTATACCACATTCACAACAACATTGACTTATATGACGAGGATACAAATAAAAAAACAGAATGCCGTGCGATGAACATTACTGAAGAGTTGGGGCAAATACAACATATATTTTCAGATAAGACAGGAACACTGACTGAAAATAAAATGCTATTTCGACGATGTGTTGTCAATGGCATAGATTACGGTCATCCCCCTTCAGAGCTGGAACGGTTGCACTCAAAGCCTGGAATACCAGCACCACCGCTGATAACTAATTCCACATTATTAAATGATATGCTAGAGTTGATAAATTCTGGTCAGTATTTGTCATCAAATGCCCAAAGGCTACAAGAATTTCTTTTGGTAATGGCGATTTGCAATACGGTGATTGTAAGTGCCACACCACATCATGATTTAATGAATGCCAGTGGCATAATTGAAGTTCAAGGAGCAGCCAACAATGATTCAGTAATGCTAAAAAGTAAGTATTGTTAATAATGTTTCTCAATTCTACATATAAAATTTAATAATTTCAGATGTAAAAGACAACCATACTCCTTTACAACATATAACACAAACAGATTCATCCCCTACATCATTAACTAAAGCTAATAATAATTTAGCACCTGCTATACCAATTGATCGTTATACTCGCTTAGCTGAATCACGTTCAGTAACACCATCACCACCACCAAACCTTGCCTATGTTTTGCCAACGCATACACATATTCCATCGTTATCCCCAATAAGCAGCTCAGCAGAGACTACACCTACTTCTGATTCACCTCCTGTGAAAATGAAGTCGTTTTCAAATAGCATATCACCGACAGGGCGAGCGAAAGCAGTGATAAACTCCAAAATAAGTAGCCTTACCTCATTCTTGAATGTAAAAGTTCAAGCAAAAAAATTTACAAACAAGTTAAAGTAAGTAAGTAGCACACATATTAAAAATATATTAAAAATATTTTACTTGTCAGTCAAACAAAAATTCAGCAATCATTTAAAACGGCCAACGGTAGACCGTTGTATGAAGCTGAGAGTCCAGATGAACTGGCGCTTGTAAATGCTGCTTATAGTTATGACTGCTGTTTAGTCAATCGAAGTCCAAATCATATACTAGTTAGCATTCCTAATTCTGGAATGGTGGAGTATGAAGTTCTAAAAATTTTGCCATTTGATTCGAGCCGCAAGTGCATGTCAATTATTGTGCGCCGTACAGGAACACAAGAAATAGTGCTTTACACAAAGGGCGCTGACAGCTCTATTATACCCGTATTAGTACCGTGCGCTCTAAATACGACAGAAGGTATTAGATTTTCGATGATCTAAAAAAAAAAAATAATGTTTACCAAACGTTTTGTGATAGGTGTAATGCGAGAAAAAACTCAACAGCAGTTGGACCGTTACGCTCGTGACGGTTTGCGTATATTAGTTATGGCAAAACGAACATTGAATTCCGCCGAATATACAGAATGGTGGGCACACCACCAAGAAATTGAAATGTCGTTGGAGAATAGAGAACGACGCATTCGTGATTCTTTTGCGAAGCTGGAATGTAATTTGACATTACTAGGTGCTACAGGAATTGAAGATAGGCTTCAAGATGGTGTTCCGGAAACGTTAGCTGCTCTGATTTCGGCTGGTATATCGGTGTGGGTGTTAACTGGCGATAAGCCAGAAACGGCAATAAATGTTGCATATTCTGCAAAACTTTTTAATCAACAGATGGAGTTATTGCGGTATGTTCATCTTCTTATTATTATTATATATAGTACATATGTACATAATATAAACTACTCGAATGTGATGTGACTTCATGTATTGTTAACACGTACAGTCCATAACAAAAAGAAATAATATTAAATTGAAACGTAATATAAAAAAGTAAAGCACTTTAATTCGTGATAAATTTAATTTCGTATTATTTTAGATAAATTATAGAAATACAATAATTTCTATTATTATTATTATAAAATTTAATTAATTTGTATAGTCGTGTAAAACGAAGAATTTGTGTTGTATTTGTGTGTATTGGACGTGTTGCGTTAAATTCAATTCTAAAAGTTTCAAAAATGCAAAAAAGAGTGTGGAAAATATTTGTGAAAAGCGTTTTTAAAAATTCTTCTTCTTGTAAGGCCTTTAAAAGCTATGAAGGCTCCTCCCACTATGAAATATGATCTTTTATAGAACTTATGTATTTGTTTTTTCAGTAAAAATAACATCTTCAGCCTTTTTTTGTCTCACTGCTTGAAGTATTTTTAATTTATACCAAAATTGTTTAAATATTTCACGTACTCTCGTACAATCCAATTTTTATTGTGGACTAGAATATGCTAAAAAACAATGGAAAGTATTTAATTCAAACTTTTTTTTTATTGATTATGAGGTAAAATTATTTCATAGCGCTTCTTTAAATACAATCCAAATTTATATTATGTTCAGTCTAACGGCTCGCTCTCGTGATGCTGCGGAAAGTGCGATCAATTTCTACTTAGCTGATTTGGATACCAGCAAATCAATATATGATACTCATACCCGACTGAAAACACGTGCTTTGGTTGTCGACGGCAAAACTTTGACTTTTATCCTGGATTTACGGTAAGTATTTGCTAATAGTAATATGAGCACAAAGTTAAAAACGTTGTAGTCGTTGCACCACATAAAGATTACAGGATAATGTTATTCACCAAATTATTGACCGAGTAGTCCCCCGACGAATACAATTTGATCTATTAGTGGGTGCTTCCGTACCAATTTTTGCTTTAAAAGATAATATAACGTTCTTTCAGTCAGATATTGAACTTCAATACGTACATTTTCACACAGTATGATAAGGAGATGGAACGACTTATTTACAGCAAGCTCGTCCGAATTCAAATAATTTAAACCCCAGATGCCCCTCCCTACTAAAATGATACAATTAATTTCTGTTTTAGTTATAGCATTTTATAGGTTAGTGCTTTTTTGTGGGCGTGGCAATCTAATTGGTTGTGTTGCCCATCTATAATGCTAAGATATTTTAATTCTTAGTTCAGTTATCGCTTACCAGGACAGACAAATAGACATCTGTAATTCAACATATCCTGATATTTTTCGTATACATATATGCATGTAAATGTATAAATAAGAAACGATTATGATTAAACAAACTCCAAACTTATATAGAGTAAACGGGTTTATTTAATTATTTTTAATATGATAAAATCATTAATTTAGCAAATCATTTTTCACAAAATTATTAAAAAGTATATTTTACACTGCAAATTATTTTGCAGATCGAAACTCATAAGACCTTTCCTGAAATTGGCTAAAAGCTGTGCATCTGTGTTGTGTTGCCGTTCGACACCTCTTCAGAAAGCATATCTTGTTAAAGTGGTAAAAGAAGAGTTGCGTCTATGTACCTTGGCGATTGGTGATGGTGCGAATGATGTGTCAATGATACAGGTTTAGTGAACTTCAGTTATATATAATCATTTATTGTTCATATGTCTTTGTAAAGATGGCAGATGTTGGCGTTGGTATTTCCGGTCAAGAGGGTATGCAAGCTGTTATGGCCGCTGATTTTACGTTATCACGCTTTCGCTACTTAGAACCTTTATTGTTAGCTCATGGATACTGGTGTTACGATCGTTTGTCCCGCATGATACTTTATTTTTTCTACAAAAATGCTGTAAATGTTTTATAGGTTTTTGATTTTTTTTATATTTACCCTAATTTTTTCTAAGGCGTTCGTGTTCTTAATATTTTGGTACCAACTATACTGTGGCTTCTCTGGCTCTGTTATGATGGATCAAATGTATCTGATGTTATATAATTTAATATTTACTTCTTTGCCGCCGCTTGCCATTGGTGTCTACGACAAACGCGTGCCTGAGGATTTTTTACTACAAAATTGTTATTTATACAAACATGTTAGTACGCAAGCACACAATTTTAAACTATCTTATGTTAATGTTTATTTTCACTGTAGGGTCGATTGGGTCTTGCTTACAAACCGCATGATTTCTGGATAGTGCTATCCGATTCGTTATACCAAAGTTTAGTGGTATTTTTCATTGCCTTATTCGCCTATGCTGAAAGTGATGTTGGCATATGGGAGTTCGGAGCAACCATAACAGCTACCTGTTTATATACGAATTTAGTTCATGGTGCACTCGAAATTAGATCTTGGGTATTTTATTTCAATGCATTGTGACTGTAATAAATTTGTTAAATTATGTTATTTTTTGTTTTTTGTAGACTGTATTACATGCGCTCTCTATTACCATAAGTCTTGGTTCCTTCTATGCTTTTTCTGTTATTTATAATGCAACTTGCGTCAACTGTTTTGGACTACCTTCTACTTATTGGGTAATATTTCGCTGTTTAGGCTCTCTAGTGCATTGGCTTGTGATACTTATATCGACTTTGGTGGCTGTCTTGCCTAGGTAAGCTATTCACATTGCACCATCGCAATTAATCAAATTCCACAACTGATATGTATATTTGTTATTAAATAATGTCGCGTAATTTTTATTGCAGGCTGTTGTTTACGGCGATTAAAAACTCATTATTTCCTGACGACAGTGCAACAGTTTTGTTGCAGAGAAAAAAAAACCGGAGTAGAGGTGAGGGTTTGTTAGTTGCTTGGTCAAGGTCAACATCAGCTTCATCAATTTATAGGTAAAGAACACACAACACAATGTAACCGACAATTACCTGCTATGCGTTTCCATAGTAAAATATTTGTTGCCTGTTGTAGCTTACTTGGATTTTTTATACATACGTATTTACAAAATGACTGTCTAATTTGGTTTCTTTTTTTTAAAAATATCAAAATAAAGTTGTTAAGAAATTCCTTAGAAAGATAAAAAAAACTTTAGTTTCTCTTCAGTTAAGTTTGTTTATATTTTGAAATAAATAAAATTTTACTTACATACTTTGACCCAACTTATCATCCATCTTGGTAGGGCGACTTGATGTTTTCCAAACTGTGATAATCTCACAACTTTTAAGCCCATTTTCTAGCAGCTGAGCCATAGAAAACTATCGTATTAGAAAGAAAAAAGTGTCTATTTTTCTTAGATTTAATCTACAAAATACAGTAAAACCAAAGCTCAACCTGAGTTGGATTCTCGCGCTCTGTGCACGGTGAACTATAACATGGACATTAGGTGTATGTATCATATATACATATGTATATAATACATATATTATCCAATATTGTACATAATAAATGCTTCGGATACTAATGCCTAAAAAAAATAATGAGAATTGAAAAAAGAAAGAAATGTTTTATAAAAACATGTAAAATGAATATTTTTTTGTTTTGATTGCAAAAAGCTAAATTATCTTACTACATTCTTTCTTTACTTTGAAGCACTGTAAGGGTCAGGGATATAAAGTTTTATACACGTGCGTGGCGCACCAGCAACTTTAAGCGTTTTGTAGTGTATTTTGGGTAATTTCTTACCTCTAACTTAAAATGATTACATACATTAAATAACACATACAACTTTTATATTTTAATATTAAATGCATTTCTACATATTTAATAGGATAATTTTTCAAACGTTACTCTTTGTCATTTTGACTTCTAACACCTCTCACTTCATCACTATCGTCACTACTGCTGTTATTCTCTGTATTTTGAAGCTCTCTGTGTAGAGACGTAATTTCCTCGTTAAGCACCGTGATATCAAACTTATCTTCACTTGATCTTAATTCGGTATTACGTTTCATGTTTTAGGGATCAAAAACTTTCAATATAGTAATCTCTCTGTCATGACTGTCAGGTTGGAACTGATGGTGAAATTGCTGTCCGCTTCGTGGTTGCGGACTTATCCCACTACACACTTCTACACTACTACACTTCATAGGAGTATATAGAAAGAGCGTAAGAACCCGCGAAGAAAGTAAACGAAAACAGTTAGTCCCGCGTATCGAGTTACCGCAGCAAAGCAAGTGGTGAGCGATAGTCACCTCTCGAGTTGCGGCAGCACACCCCATGGTGAGTGAGAGTCACTTCTCGAGTGCAAAGGGTTAAGTTAAAATATTTGTGCAGTATAGTAATATTGGTTGCAAATGTTGTGTGTTTTTTATTTACAATGTTATTCGTTTAACATTTCATTTTAATTTTTCATATTTACCATTTTAATTACATTACTGTTTTTATGTTAATATATATTTAGTATTTTATGATTGACGTTCTCAGAATAGGATAAAAAGTGTATTGACAAATGTTTAATTCATATTCATATTTAGATATTGTGTAAGTTCATCCTTTAGGACGTAACATAACATTTATTAATAGTTATACGCCTAAAACTGTTATATTAAAAAATTATTTTAAAAATTTCTCCCACCCTTCTATTGTTTTGAAAAAACAATTTTGATATTATTTAATTATTATCTTATTTATTTATATATCATGCTGTTTTTTGTTTTCTTTTTCAATACTAACAATATAAGATGCAAAAAAAAATATTCGAAACAATTACATTACATTTACATTTTAAAATGTATTATCACGGATAATAATTAAGCCAATTCTAATTACAATTATAATAACAGTAGTGTGTATATATGTATATATATATGAGCATTATTTAAGTATGGTAATATTGTAATATTTACAGAATCGCCGATTATGGGTCTAAGAATCAAATTATAACAACTATTTCTTGATAAACGCTACCGAAGCAGATATTTTATACGACAAAGATTATCATCAATTCTTGGAAAACAATCACATGTAAAAAGTGTTATTGAAATAAATTAATAATGGTGCGAAAGTGTAATACTGATATATATACGGGTGTGACTGAATTATTTAATACATAACTTCAATGGTATGTTCTAGGTTCGTTTCTGTTATTATGATAACAGCCTAAGGCTATATTATAATTTGTACATCCGTATTAAAAGGTCTATATTAAATATATGTAAATATTTTTATCGTAATCTAGGGTAAATATGTGTAATACTTATATATTTTTATTAAATTCTTTTGTATTATAACTCCAAATATTTTAGTGTAATATTAACTAAAAATAATTTGTTCCAGTTCTTAGTATATTATAATGATGTATTATGAATTAAATTTATGGTATTCCATTATAATTTATTTCATTATGAATCATTATCACGGCTCTGTAGTGTATTTTCTGATTGAGTCACAATATGAAGACAATCCATTATATTATCAATTTATCTAAAAAAGTATTTTCATCAGTTTATTGTTTTTGTTATCAACATCATTTATGTTAACATTCCGAAAACTATGCAGGTTAGTAAAATTGTATATATAATGTCAGAATATCCTAAAATTTGATGATTTCTTGAATTTCTGTGTAATTCTAACATCTAGTTTGATTGTTTACTAATACGAATTCCAATATTTTTGTTTTTGCGGTTTATAATCTTAAACTTTTACATGTTCAATTAAAACTAAAGTCTTTATTGCCCTAATTTTATATATTTTTATTTATCTTATATAAACATGGCGATTTTCATACTCTTGCAAAATGTTGCTACAAGAGTATAATATTTTTGTTCATCTAACGGTTGTTTGTATCACCTAAAAATAATCGTGCTAGATCAGGTTATATACATATATATAAATGATCAGGATGATGAGTCGAGTTGAAATCCGAATGACTGGCTGTTTGTCCGTCCATTTGTACAAGCGATAAATTAAGCAATAATTAAGATATACCTATTTCTAATATTAATATGTTCATTGGCCAAAACGTGAGGTCCATTAAATGAGAATATTTAAAGTGCCATAACTAAGTAAGACCGGATCGCAGTAGCAATGCGAACCCTTGGACTAAAACTTAAAATAGGAAAATAGCTATAAAATTAAGTTCAAGTTAATGCTGAAGGGCATAAGTCAAGAATTTAGTAAATTTGATTGTTATCTTTAAATGCTTTCATCGAACAAGAATCCTGAATTCTTTCGCAACATTGTGTAAACTGGCAAAACTTTATGCCAGCACCTGAAGGAATGTCGCCGGCTTTGATTCCTGCAAGTTGCAAGAGTATAAAATCTTCGGTTACACCTTTACCTTACTTGTCTTAATTCATATTTTTCAAAATGAATTTCAAACATTATTTAACTAATATAATTCAATCAGTTCTACATTCTAGATACGTAGCCGCCAATCAATTTTATTCTAATTACTAATTTGTAAAATAAATTATAAAAAATGGTCAGATGAACCTTAAATATTAATAATTTCGTAATTTCAAAAAAGACCATTTTCTGCCCGTCTAATTTTCTGGCTATAATAAATCACAGATAGAACGAAATATAAATCAAACAATGAACAAAAAACCGGCGTAATGTGAAAAAACTTTCTTGTTTAAGCTGCGATATGTGCACTCATTAAAAAATTAGAATTCTAGATCCTGGTTTTAATTATAATATTTTCGTCTATGAATTTATGAGAACATATTTAATTTGATTGCAATATAAACAGGCTTAAAATAAAATGTTTTCTAAAAATAAATGCCTTAGTCCTATTTCTCTTGGTAACTGTACATCTAGCTCTTGACAGTAATGGATATAAATATATTTTTTTGAACTCAAATTATTTGTAAATACACATATGTACTTATGTATGTATAGGAAAGATACGTATACGTTTAAAAAATTTAAAGAGAAATTAGATATGTATGTATTACAGTGTATGTATGTATAAATGAAAGAAAGAAAAGGAACTCACTTCAGATTTAATTCTGTAAATGTGGTATGCTTAATTTTATAATATTAATAGTTGTTCAATATTACTAAGCACAATAACACGTACATATGTATTATGTCGAAAAGAAATTCTAAAATAGCGAAAAGTTTAATTAATAGGTTGTCAAAAAAGTCTTTCGGTATTTTTATTGAATTTTCAATTGTTCATAAAATTTTTTTTGATGACTCATGCCCAGCTCTTGACCGATGCTACGGCTGCTACTATGCCGGTCTCTTTCGACCAATTCAGCGATTTTATCGCAATTTTCGACGACCACCTCTACACCAGAACGAAAACGTTGAAACCATCGTTGTGCGATGGAAATGGAAACTGTATCGGGTCCATAAACTGTACAAATTTTATTGGCGGCTTGAGATGCATTTTTGCCTTTATCGTAGTAGTACTGTAAAATATGCCGTATTTTCTCTTTATTTTGCTCCATGTTTGCGACGCTATAACTCACGAACGACTTAAAAACACGTGTTAGCGCGTGAAATGAGCTTTCCAAAAAGGTATAGCATGACCCGATGCGACGAATAAAACTAGAACTACGCGCTCTCAGCGCCAACTATCGAAAATACCGCAAGACTTTTTTGACAACCTAATATATTAGTGTTAAGTGAAAGCGAATCTTTCAAAGATCTACTATATATAATTAGTAATGCTAATTATCATTGAATAAACTGTTGAATAAATAAAAATAATGTATTTTTAATATATACTAAATAGTTTTTTTATTGTATTTAATTATTACAAAAAGGGGTTTCTACTTCGGTTTGATATAACTAAGCTGGGATTATTCGAATTACATTTCCGATTTAATATATAACTAGCATTCATTCCCTTGAACAGATATTATTAACAATATCATATTCTTCTTCTTCTTAATCGGCGTAGACACCGCTTACGCGACTATAGCCGAGTTAACAACAGCGCGCCAGTCGATTCTTCTTTTCGCTACGTGGCGCCAATGTGATATTCCAAGCGTAATCAGGTCCTTCTCTACCTGGGCCTTCCAACGGAGTGGAGGCCTTCCTCTGCTTCCCCCGGCGGTTACAGCGACGAATACTTTCAGAGCAGGAGTGTTTTCGTACATTCAGACAATATGACCTAGCCAGCGTAGCCGCTTGTGATGTGGTCGATTGTGACGTTGCGAGGTAGGCAGTCTGTTTCTCGACGTCGATTTGAAGAAAAAATTGGAGAATATGCTGCATATTTCCCATCCGCCTTGACGACGGATGGTTGGACATCATGCGCTCTGCGGTTCTGTCCACAAACAAATTGGAAAATGTAACCAGAGCAGAGAACATAAAGACATAGAGCCTGCACCTTGGCAGAGATAAAGAGATACCCAACTCTCCTGTCATTGGAATGGTAAGAACCGCTCGCCTACTGAATTTTGAAAGTTGACTGGATTGGGCAGGTTTTGACGTTAGCAATTGGAACGACTGGAACGGCCAAATTGAAATTATACCAGAAATATATGTGAACGGAGGGGTTTGTCGCCGTTAATAAAAATGTAAAACAATGAAAATTCAAGAAAATACGAAATTTATATATATTTCATGGAGCGTTTTGCAATTTGATGCAAACTTCTTCTTCTTAATTGGTGTAGAAACCGCTTACCTGGTTATTGCCGAGTTAACAATAGCACGCCAGTCATTTCTTCTTTTCGCTACGTGGCGCCAATTGGATATTGAAAGCGAAGCCAGGTCCTTCTCCACCTGGTTCTTCCAACGGAGTGGTGGTCTTCCTCTTCTTCTGCTTCTTCCGGCGGTTACTGCGCCGAATACTTTCAGAGCTGGAGTGTTTTCGTCCATTCGAACAACATAACCTAGCCAACATAGCCGCTGTCTTTTAATTCGCTGAACTATGTCAATGTCGCCATATACCTCATACAGCTCATCGTTCCATCGAATGTGAATGGCCAACGCACAAAGGACCATAAATCTTTCGCAGAACTTTTCTCTCGAAAACTCGCAATGTCGACTCATCCGTTGTTGACATCGTCCAAGCCTCTGCACCATATAGCAGGACGGGAATTATGAGTGATTTATAGAGTTTGGTTTTTGTTCGTCGAGAGAGGACTTTGCATCTCAATTGCCTGCTAGGTCTTAAGTAGCACCTGTTGGCAAGAGTTATCCTGCGTTGGATTTCCAGTCTGACATTGTTGGTGGTTTTTGCGCTGGTTCCAAGATAGACGAAATTATCTACGACTTCAGAGTTGTGATTGTCAACAGTGACGAGAGAGCCAAGTCGCGAGTACGACGACTAGTTGTTTAATGACAGGAGATATTTCGTCTTGTCCTCGTTCACTGCCAGACCCACTTGCTTCGCCTCCTTATCCAGTCTGGAGAAAGCAGAACTGACGGCGCGGGTGTTGAGGCCGATGATATCAATATCATACCCCAGAAGCTGTACACTCTTATAAAAAATGGTACCTGCTCGATTAAGTTCTGCAGCTCGAATTATTTTCCCCAGCAACAGGTTGAAGAAGTCGCACGATAGGGAGTCGCGTTGTCTGAAACCTCGTTTGGTATCGAACGGCTTGGGGAGGTCGTTCGGCTGTCTGTTGTGATTGCAGATTCTCGACGTCGAACCTTCCTTGTGTTTGTTGACGAGAGTTTTTTACTGCACAGAGGCGGGTGCGAAACTTGGCTATAATAAGATGGTGTCCGAGTCGATGTTAGGACCTCGGAGTATACGCACGTCTAAAACACTGGAGACGTGCCTTTCGTTTATCACAACATGATCGATCCAATTGAAGAACCTCGCTTTGATGCAGACTGTGGCTAGACGTTTATCCATCGGAGTGAATGAAAGTACTCGGCGACGGTGGCTCTTTCCAACCATAAATCCTACATCGAGCTTGCCCTTCTTTATATGGCCACTGTGGTAAATCCCACAAGGAGCTACTCGACTCAGAATGCCATTGGTCCCACACGCAGTGCACAACCCTATGTATTGGATGTTCGCCTTCTCACTTAAGCTTACTTTTCAAACGGAGGCTACCCAGAGGATATTTGGTCAAAGACCGGAACTCGTAAATCGCTTGAGAGGTATGTAAAAGACTCGTTTCTGGCCCCTCCCTAGTGAATGGCGATCAAAGAACTTTCTTCACTTGCATGAACTTGTACACATGACTCCGTCATCCTGACAAACCTTACTGAAGAGAAATGTCAAAAGAGCAGGAAAAATATGACGTTGTTTGTTTTCATTAACGGTCTACTTTTGTAGCTCCCTATTGAAAAGAACCCATGAGTTCATTTTGCACTAATAAGTTCTTTTTACTTAAGTTGTGGCTTTGACATTGAAATACGATGCAAGCATGAATTTTAGCAGAACACAAGTTAAATAGAAAAACAATTTTGCACTTATAGTATGTATAATTATTTGACGGAGGTATCTTTTAGATTTAGATAGAATTATTAGTAGTTGTAATATTTTAATTATAAGTTCTATAGCTATTTTGATACAAGTTTGAGAACTAAGACGGCACATCGACCTGGTATCCATTCTTTCTAGAGGGACCAAAGAAGAGGCGGTGTTAATACCCAGAAACTTATGCCTCCAGTTCACACACCTAAACTTTCCTTTAAAAAATGTTACCTATAATAATAATTAAGAGTCAAGGACAAACTCTGAAAGTAGCCGGTATTCACCTGGGCACCTCTTACTTCTCCCACGGACAACATACGTGACATGTTAAGAGCAAGAAATAGTTTTATTTACGCAGAAAATAATAAGTGCAATGTTGTTTACTGGGATGTGCTGAAGTAAAATCCGTTCTGTCAATCATCAAATTATATAAATTGATCTTTCCGATGCTCGAATTTAAATTAGTTTGCTTATGAAAATGTGAATAGTTATTATTTTTTACTGTTAATACACAATTTATACTTCCTAATAAACCGCGGGCAGCACCGCAGAGTAAACTGGTAAGGACATAAGAGACAATAAAGAAAACATTTTTCGCAAAATTGTCGATTCAAACAAATCCTGTAAACTACGCGACGATTCGCGAAGTTCGGCTTCAATATGTATGCGAGCTCATTCATACAAATATACTTAAGTTCTTAAACATCCTTTTTTTTATTCTTTTTACCAACAACACAATCGAGGATGACATGATATGAAACTCTTTGATTCAAGACAGTGCTGTAATTTTTCATAACGTTTTTAAATGATGCCACTGTCGAAAAAAATGATTTGGGTGTTTTTAAAATAACATTTGACCATTTTTCATTTCCTAATTATTTTTAGGTTCTCAGTTCCCGAGGTCTGGTATATCACGCATATACAACTCTAAATACGTGTATTCATATAACAAATAAATTCTGAATCACGATGTTGATAATTTTATTTTGTGAATATGTTTCATATTCAATCTATTTTAGAAAATAATAAGCAAATTTGTTAACAAAATCATAATCTCACGGGTGATCAATAAAATATATGTTCTAATAATATGCATTTATATAATATATACAAATTGAATTCCGAAATGGGAGATCTAGAATATGTTGTCTTTTGAGTATGTTTAAGCAGAGAATGTATAAACATAGAGAAGGTGCAGGTTCGATGTCGAATATTTTATAGGATTGTGATAAGGAATCCACCTCACAACCACAGAATTCACGATGGGAAATGTTAACATTTTTAACAGTTCTCTCACATACTCCAACAAAGAATATGAAGGGAAATAATATAGGTACGGGAATTGGAGGAAAATAAGTTCTTTGATATTCCACTTTTAACAGCGAAAATGCGTACAAATACAGTTCTCTCACATTTTTTATTGTGTTCTCTGTCTCAAATGCCCAAGAATATGAAGATACATAGATATATGTATGCATGCTCCTTATGATACTCCCAACAGCATTGTGATATTTGCATGCTTCAATTTTTGCTTTCAACTTCGGAATCGCATTGTATGCAAATATGTATGCTTTGACGTTTTGCCGTCGGCATTGCCATATTGGCATGTAAAAATAATTATGATACGAGTATAATTTTGTATGAATGCATACATAGTAATATTTATAGCCAATTTGGACTTACATATTTAATAATTTTTATTTGATTTTTACATACACTAATAATACTAATTAATACTTTTTTATTATATTTCTTACTAATAGAAATTAAATTTATCACAACAATATACATATACATACATCTTCTATCATATTAATCTTCGGTATCTAGTCACATGAATGTATATGCATGTGCGCGTTCAGAAATTCAAATAATGATTTTATCACTTATCAATATAATTATTACATGAGCGCGCACATTGATCTGCATGTTCATACATTCATATATTTGTATACACTTCCGAACAAATATGCACAAGCATACAAACATACATATGCGTACACATGTGAATATGTCACCATGTGAATATGTCAACCAAAAATAGCAGTTGTCTAAAAGCAGAATCATCAAAAGTCAATGTGGCAGCCGAATTGGCGAAGCTCAAATAAAGTAAATTTTACAACAAAAACGATTTCATTCATAAACGCAGGCTCAAATTCTACAGGCGACCTCGCCAACAAGCGTCTTTTCGCGACTGAACATCTTTCTGTTGTTCTGTTGTTTGAATCTAAGAAAGAAGTGAGAAAAGTGGCAACGTAGCTGTTGTCGATTTACAATATTTGTCAATTCTAAAATATTTTTCCGTGGCTCGCAAAAATCAGCGTCGATATGTATGCAAGCTCATACAGAAACATACATATATACGCTAGCTTATTGGCGAAGCTGTTCGAGCAGCAAGGAAAGCGGTAACAATCGGCGATCG
>NW_017537280.1:17929-19297 GCF_001853355.1 Bactrocera latifrons
TTTAATTTTTCACGATTTTGTAAAAAAATTAACATGTTTACCATTTTTCTGAAAACAATGGTTCATATGATACAAGATTATCACGCACATGTGTCGCGGAGGATGCTTCTTTACTTTGTATATTTTTCTTCACAGCATTTCTCTTTATTCATTCTCGCATGAATTCAGTCGTTTTACAAATATTACTTCCAAAGAACGTGCTCAATTCTGCTAAATAGCAGCGAGAATGGTGAATTCCCTATCACAATCTTATAAGKTCTGTTAGCCGTCCAATCGAACATCATACAGAATTCAATTTGCACCTTCTCTATGTTTTAAGTTCTCTGGCTCAGCTCTCACGCTCCACTGTTAAGATTTCTCCTTCTTAGCTAGCTGTGGTGAAACACGCTCATCGCATTGTGTTAGCTTTTGACAGTTTACACGCCTGTCCTTTGTTGGACTTTCTCTATAAATATACGTTCTCTGCTACGGCCTTCAATCTGCCAAATCCATTACAAAACAGAACAAAGTGTATACGGGAGCATACAGGGACGCTCTCTTCCCAGTGCGAACATATTAGGTTCAAAAAGTATAGCGAATTTTGAATTTTCGCGGGTTACGTACATTTAAATTTCGAATTTTTTGTGGCGTTATGTTGGTACTCATGTCTCTCACTTATGCCGACAAGCTCGGCCATTTTGAATGTTCATTTAATTGTTGACAGCTGCTTTGCTTGGCATACGGAGAAGCTACCTTGGGCCGAAGCAACGTTTATAATAAAAGTAGTATATAATATCTCATGGGGATTACTTTGAAGGGGACAAAATAGATATTCATGAATAAATAAATAATTTTTGAAAAAACACAAAATTCGCGATACTTTTTGAACACACCTCGTACATATGTACATGTACAGGATTGAATCAGCCTGTGCTATCATACCCTACACTGGGAACTGAATATCATATTATTAATTTATAATTAATTTTCAAAATAAAAAAGGCGATTTTTTTTTGTAAATAACTAAACGGTAGATAAAGTAACACGAATATTACAAAATACGTTTATTGCACCGAATACAAAAAAAAATCAGTTTCACAAAATATACATAAGTTTGTGAACACAACCAGAAAAAATATATGTGTGTATGTATATAAATTTGAATACTACCCTGCCAAATATGAGCGGGTAAAAAACCAGATAATCAGTGGGTAAGCAGCGGGTAAACGTGGGGGTAAACACATAGAGTGTGCCTTAAGCCGCGTGAAGATTCTATCCTCACACGTACGTATACATGTGATCATACATCTTTCTTCCGCTAATTCAGCAGTGTCATATAAAAAAGTATATCTGTCCTGCTCTAATATCCCCAATCGACGGCTGATGCAG
>NW_017537280.1:23302-47836 GCF_001853355.1 Bactrocera latifrons
CACAGAAGCCAAGGTTTATTATAGGAAAAGCTAACTGGGACATGTTTGGAACGACTGCTTCCAGACTTTGCGCGGACCGTCCTTGCACTCCCAATATCAGCARVGAAGTTGCCACAATTACAAAATTCATTCGCATATCAGCCCATCTGTCTATTCCACAAACCAATCCCATTCATAAAAAGATCGCGCCCCACTGGTCCTCTGAACTATCTCAATTACGAAGCGAAAAAAGATTTCTTTGGACGGAGTATAAGCGAACAAGGTCAAATTCAAATTTAATGCTATACAAAAAGGCATATGCGATCTTTAGAAAAAAACTCAAACAATCCAAAAGGGAGTGCTTAAACAAATTCTCCGAGTCCATTAGCCATCAAATAAATCCAAAAAGAGCATGGTCCGATATTAAACGACTTTCTGGCACTAATCCTCAATCGCATATTACTTCAATTAATAGCGMACATGGCCCTATCGTTGACCACAAGCAAATAGCAAATCACTTCGCAAAGTACTAGTCCAWTYATTCACACGATTCAAATTTCCACCCTACTTTCCTTTCAGAGAAGAACAAATACCTCAACAGTAGTTCCAGAGTTCCCCTGCAACTTCTAGCATAACCGACTGCAAGATTAATAACATTGAATTCGAATCAACTCTATCTTCTCTAAGTGGGAGAACCCCCGGGGCTGACAGAATATCATATCCTAGGTTGCAACACTTACTCCCATGTATGAAGACAAGATTGCTAATGCTATATAACAACATCTTAAGCCAAGGTACGTTTCCTCAGGCTTGGAAGCACGCAGTCGTTGTCCCCATTCCAAAATCTGGCAACCCCTCTACAGAAACTTCAGGTTTTAGGCCTATTTCTTTACTGAATTGCCTGGGAAAACTACTCGAAAAAATTATAGCCAGACGTACTTCATGGCATGCCGTAACCAATAATTCCATGAGCCCTCAGCAAATGGCTTACAAGGACNCATGGCATGCCGTAACCAATAATTCCATGAGCCCTCAGCAAATGGCTTACAAGGACGGGCAAAGCACCATTGATGCTTTGCTGCTCTTTGAAAATCATGCATCTTCAGCCTTACCAAACAGAAACCACCTCTCTGCACTTAGCATTGACTTCGAAAAGGCCTTCGATCGGGTTGGAGTCCACGTTGTACTACAGCAACTGGCTGCCCGACTGAATATTATCAAATATTTATCATCTAAACATTGTTTGATCAACTCTGCAACTCTAATAAATGTAACGAGGGCGCTTGTGTTGTCGAAGATAGATTACGGCCTTCCTATCTATGGTAACTGCGCGAAAATCCACATCAAAACACTGTACTTTCCGTACCACATGGTAGTAAGCAGAAGCATTCGCGCATTTCCAAAATCGCCCACCAAATTCGTCCTAGTGGAAGCCGGCTTACCCACAATCGAAGAGAGATTCGAACTGAATCTAATGAAACTTATACCTAAGCTTTTTACATGCCACAACAGTACTCTTTACTAAACAGTAAGATCGGACCTCCAAAGGGAAATTAACCCTGGGCGCAAATCGACAATTTCACTGTGTATAGAACTCGCCAGAAAGCTTGGAATCACCATGCCATCACTACGGCAGAGAGAAGTATTTCCTACCTGGCAGGTAAAACATACATCGTTCATTTTAAGCTTGGAGAAATTCAACAAAAGTCACACCAACCCCGCCATTTATCAACAACTCTTTGCTGAGTCTACAACTTCTCTTCGCCCTGAATGGACTCTAATCTTCACGGACGGATCCAAAACCGAGACAAGTACATCATBYKYAGTTGWCGACGACAAAGGAGCAACAATTAAAGTTGGAATCCTGCCAAGCTAGAAGCCGCAGCGATCCTCAACGCTATCATTTTCGCTTCAAATTCCAAATTGAAAGCAATTATTTGTACAGATCGCAAATCATCTATATCAGCGGTCTTAAATGTTATGAATAAATCTAACACCATTTCTTGCATCCGGAGCAAATTAGCTAAAAACAGCGCCAACATAAAACTAATGTGGATTCCAGGCCACGCCGGCATACGCGGRAATGAACTGGCAGATAAACGCGCTAAACTAGCGGCTAGTGAACCGCTCGTTACATTTGACTTTCTTGAGAATAAAGACTTATATAAGATGGCACACCAACACCAATTTAAATCGCTAATGGAGAGATATAGACACATCCAGCACCAATACACTTTAAATAACCCAGATAGGAGCAAACCAACCTATCCACCAAACTGTCGATGTAACGATGTTMAATMATTYGTCCGCCTACGTTTAGGGCACACAATAGCCACACATTCGTACTTCTTCAATNGGTCCAGTCCGCCTTACTGCCAACATTGCCCGGGGGCTTCACTAACAGTACATCACCTSYTCGACGAATGCCACCATTTCACAGGAATCAGGAGGACTATCTTCGATAACCAAACACCAACAACACTTTTGAAAACAACGTCTCTCGAGAACGTTACAAAAATAGCAAAATATCTGAATAAATGCGGTCTAAAACATTTAATATGACATCCTACCTAGCTTAGATAAGAATTTTATTTTTGTTTTACTTAAGCATGTATATAGATTTTATGAAGATTTTAAATATATAAAGCGTGGACAATAGAATTTAATTTTAGTCACCTAGCCTTAGATTCACCAGCGAGCCGAAGATCCTGGCAGCCAGTGCTCCTTTTTTTCGTGTAAATAAAATAATTGTATTATTTTTTTTCACATTTATAAATAAATAAATAAATAAATAAACAAATAAAAAGAGCGAAAAAAAAGAAACTTTAAAAGAGTATTCAATTTATTATACTTTATTGCTTTTATTTACACTGAGAAAAACTTTAACAATATTTTAATCGGTGAAGAGGCAAATCTAGTGCAATGTCCTATTAAACTGTCACTTTCTGAAATAAATTTAACAACTTGTTTTGGGAGTGTAGCTCCTGCAGGTGTATTTTGATTTTTTTTTAACAAGATACTGCACTAGATTTGCCTCTTCACCGATTGAAGAAAACTCTGAATAGAAATAAAAAGCCAAAATCTTAAAAATTTTTGGACTTGCATCCAAGCGACTCATGACGATTCAGACCTATCACAAAATTTGAAACAATCGGCTTACGCAATATACGAAAACTTCTTAGACCAGTACGAAGAAACAAAAGCGATGACCTCGATGATGATTAAAGCTAATAAAAGCAATTGCACCTACTCCACATCCGAGAGTAGAGCTGCCACAATTGCAACAATATCAAGATGGAAGTTTAGGCATCCACCTCGAGGTGCCCGCATGTGACACTGAAACCTTTTACGGAGGTTATGAAGAATGACCGTCCTTCCGGGACATGTTCACGGCCGTGCACATAAACAATCCTCAATTATCACAACCGCAAAAATTTATCACCTCAGATACAAAACTAAAGGTCAAGCAGGTATAATAGTAAAACAGTTCGCTCTTAATGACGATAATTTCAATTTGGCTTGGGAAGCTCTAAAAGCGAGATACGAAAACGAAAGAGTACTGGTCGATAAACAAAATATCGACACTAATGAACTTTTCAAAAATAAATAACGAAACAAGTGTAGAATTCATCAAACTAGAATCCACTGTTTCAAATTGTTTGTCGGTTCTATCGACACTAAATTTTCGCACAGACAGCTGGGATCCAATTCTGGTGAACATTTGCACCGTCGCATTACCAGAAAAGGCGTTACTTCTATGGGAGCAATCGCTCTCATCACGAAAAAGGTGCCCAATGTGGCAACAAATGAAAGATTTTCTCACCACCCAATATGAAATTGCGAAAAGGTTAGAAGAAAAAATAATCAAAACTAAGAACAATAAACACAACCAAAATCAAAGCTTAAGTAGACTCCAAGTTAGAAGCAACAAAAATTTAAACAAAAGCTTTTACAAAACACAAACGTTCACTTCAGAACAAAGAAAACAAACGTCATGCGAACTATGTAAAAGAGGGCATAAGCTTAAAATTTGCGAGAAGTTTAAAAAATTTAATGTCAATGAAAGGAACAATTTTGTCAGTTCAAAAGGACGCTGTACAAACTGTTTGTCCCACTAACACAATCTGAATAATTGCAAAAGTAAATTTAACTGCTTATATTGTCACAAAAGACACAATTCAATGCTTCATTACAGCAGATATCCCATCTCACCCCAAAGTAGCACTTATACACAAAGAATTACGGGTATAATTGCAAAAGCAAATCCCGAAACACAAAATTCGAAAATTTGTTGAGTTATACGGACAGTACATATATTAAAAGTACGTACAACTTTTCGCCCCCGCAAGATGGCTTTCGCCTATAATGAAAATAAAATACCAAATCTAAACAACTCCTAGAGCGGAGGCGGGTACTATTTGCCAAATTAGTGCATACGCACTTCAATATTATCAATATAATAAAATTATCTACTTACATCGACATAAGCGCTTCTCACATTGGTGAATAATGGGAACAGCTATACAAATCAATAATTAATTATGATTATCGAACGCCATTCCATTCTCTCGCAAGATCCCTCTAATTTCATAGTCTTAATTCCAGGGCTAAGGAGTACCCATTCCGGCCATGTCTGAGCCAGGCGTGGAGTTACAATCCTTCATAAGCCGAGAATAAATTAAATGCCGATATTACAATTGCCGATCATACAGAAAAAATAGTAAATTCAAAAAAAAAAAAATTAATAAAAGCAAACAATTTTGTTGCTATATTTAAATAAGTCGTCAAAACACGCAAAAACAATTACTACCTCAAGCTCCAATAATTTCACAAAATATAATTTTTTATTAAAACCAAAATCGCTTCTTATAGCTAATATTCTCCGCCCGCGGCTACTCCACCAACAGTAAGCCGAATTACATGTTTCTTTTTTACACACAAAACGAGGCAAAATATTCGCCTATGGGACCAAGGATGTTTAAATGAGTTAAGCATCCACCTCCTCTAGTCGGTAAAACTGGCTCATCCTAATAACACGGCTCGGCTGATGACACTATAACAGAACTCACCTCATCAGTACACCAACCCACTAAACAAAAAGGAGGGACAACGGGATAGTAGACACACTTCGTTACACACAATTCGAACAACACATTCGCTTGTGCATGGCGCCGCGTTCTGTGCCCAAAAAATAAGGTGACATTGTATTTATTTTGAAAATTCTTTATTTATTCTTCCAAATCAATTTCATCCCCTTCAAAGAAATCCCCTCCCGATGCAATATGCACATATGCCAACGGATTTTTTAATCTTCGAAGCACTGGTTGACGCGCTTCTTCAAAATGGTATTGGCTGAGCCTTTCGATATGCCAACTTCATCAGCAAGGTCTCTAATTGTTAATCGAACGTTTTTCAACACCAAATCTTTGATTTGTTGAACGTGAGCTTCGTCGGTTGAGGTTGATGGTCGCCCTGGACGCTCACCATACCACTTCTAAACATTTTTTAAGACATAGTCTCATCACCATCCTCAACGTCTCCGCAGCAGAAAATTGATTCCGTAAACAAAATTTAATGCAAATTCTTTGCTCAACAAATTTCGACATCGCAAAGAACGTAAAACTCACTTTTAGCAGCTCACAAAACGACACGTATCTCAAACACTAATGAATATTTTGACATGAAATTTGACATAAATGTGACTTTCCAAATCCTTCGACGCGAGCAGTTTAAATTCAAATGTCACCTTATTTTTTGGGCATTTTTTGTATGTACGTTTCTTTTTCCGTCATATTGATCTCGCGCGCTGTAATTACCTTATGACCCGAAGGATAATCAGACATTGGCAGAAATCCAATCGACATATCATTTTGTTATCCTCGGAACCGTTTTTTAAATACAATCCTTTTTATTGTAATGGTAATAACTTTATAAAAATAAAATAAGCTTTCATCTGTCCGAAATAAATCACATTTGAACTTACAAATGATAGGTACTTAACGCGAGTGTAAGTGATTTATTAACAATCTAAATTGTAGTGGGTGTTCCCACGAATTGGGCATCTAATTAAATAGAGTCTAATAGCTTCAATATTATACTCATAAGACAACATATACTGTCATTTAATAACATGACTGCTAAAGGGTTGTCATGATAACTGATCCTTCGTAAATATGCTGGAATAACTGAAAAGGCAATGGATGGTCTTATTTGTTATGAACCAAGGGGAGTTTATAAGTAATGTTGGAGTTTTTAATTGATAGCGTTGTAAAATTTCAATATTTATGTTACTACCAGTTCCCCAAATCTGTAAACCGTAGGTTTTAAGTATGGCTTTATACGTGGATAAATAACTCAAAATTTTCAAAAATTATTTAACATAAAAAGTATATCTATCTATATACAAGAAAGTCGTTTGGTAACACTATTTATAACTCAAGATCGAATATATCTCGAAAATTGCGTAGTCCAAAAAAGATACGAAAACTTGTAAACGTAGAATAAGAAGAAGTTAAGAGCGCCAAGTTAGCATAGCTCGACTGCGAGCTTCTCAATCACAATGTAAAATGGTCGAGCGAACAACAGAAACCAACACGTCCGGAGAAACGACGGATTGTGCTGCCTTAGTGGGAAAATTAATTTCCCATTGTCATCAAAATCATCATCGTCCATATGATGCGTTGCAATACCCGCTGAGGTCTTGATGGGTACTATTTTAATATCAAAATGATTAATCCATTGTAAGTATCAATATCATAGTTCAATATGATCTACCTTTTACATTGTATGGTTTTGGTCTATAATAAAGAACTAATTTGTAAAAATGACTGGCAACCGAATTATATAAGTGTACTAAAACTTGATTGCAATGGATTTGGACTGGCAACCGAATTATATAAGTATACTAAAACTGGATTGCAATGGATTTCGTTGTCGGCAACAGGTCGTTGTTGGCATCGGTTTTTGGCATCGAATGTTGAACAACGTATGATCTGCCAAACAGATCTGTTAGATTGGAGATGTCATGTTTTTATATTTGGAATGCTTCATAGAAGAAGTTTCAACGACGGAAGCAAGGCGAAGCGGTTCCTAGCTGTCCGGATGTGCATTCTACTGATGCTCTGGTCGTATGTATACAGATCATCCAAATAATGAATGATTGCGGTTGTTATTGGTAAATGTGCTCCAGAACTGGCGATCTTGAGATGAATGAAGAAATACATTATCGGACTTTACTCTTGATCGAAGACATGTGTTACGTCATGTGCAATAATTTATTAGTCAGGTTAATGCATAAACATGCATTATAAGCACTTAACCCAACATTGAAGGATCTACGCAATGACTCGAGATGTTTTGGATGAGCAATGATTCTATTGTCTGGTGATTCCCGGCAAACATTGCCAGTAATTCCAAGATGAACGGCTGCTGATGAAGTAAACGCTTTCCTCAAATCATCAACTCTATGTCGCTATATAAAGAAACATCAGCTGAAAACAAGCGAGAGCTACATTGCTTAATGATAAAATCGCTGAAGATATCTCTGAGCAAATGGTAATGGTTGAGTTGGTTCCATTTGATGAATTGAGCGGATTGATTTCATTTCTTAATAATTTCTGGAACTTTGTCCATCGAAAGACGAACTTATCAACAAAGTGTTCACAAACATTATTACTAACCACAAAAGTAATGAATGCTTGAGTGAGCGAGCATATTTAGCGGCTAAGAATAAAGATGTAAAATACCTAAACAAAGATTTCAGAATAAACTCAAAGAAAAATTCGAAGGTGAGGAGTTTATGATTCGGAGTATCCCGATGATCCCAACAAATATTCCATTTGAGTTTAAAACACTTCAATTTCAGATTCCATTATTCGTAATGACCATTCAAAAGGTCAATCTTTTAAAGTTTTGTGGGTTGAATCTGGAAAATTCATGTTTTTCGCCAAAACCATCTGCGTTGTTTGTTAATGCGCTTTAAAATTAAACACTAAATATCGTGTATCACAAGGTACTTAACTCAAGACAAAGACATTTATTATATAATTCTGGTACTCACAACTTGTCATAAATCATCGTAAAATCATAAAATTATATATTTTTACACTTGTTTAAAAAAATTGTTGTCGGATTACATACAAAAATGAGTTCATACATTTACAATTTTCAATTATATGTTTTCGGACCGTTATAACTTATAATAGTGTGAAACCCCTAAATAATAAATTATTATTAAAATATTTAAATAATTTAATTTTTAACTCCTAAAAAAAGGACTTAATAACATTCAAAACCTTCTTATTTGTTTCATCTAAGGCTAAACAGAGTTCGCCGGGTTTTCTAGTATGTAAATAAAAAACTTAAACAAAGAAACAACACAACTCATAATAAAATATAACTTTATGATTAACGAGTTAAATAGCCCTGCTCCGTCCCCATGCGATCTCATCCTTACTTTCAAGCAAGCTCACATGCACAGAAACGTTTCAACTCGCTGTTGCTGTTGTAGCGAATACCAACTCACATAACGGGAGACCGAGGAAACGAGCTGTTTCGATAGGTTCGGACCAAAGGGAGATCGGGGTTAAGAGAATTGGTTTCACGTTGGTGTTAGCATTAGACAACTCCTAAAACTTTAGGATGGTTTAAGGTCAGAATTCCGATTCCATCGACGGAAATGTTAAGATCCAGACTGCTCTCTTTCGTCCAGTTTGTGAATAGATTAGGTTTTAATAGGAGAGAGTTTTAGCCTCCTAGCCTTGAAGAAGTGCGAAAGTTCTGCGATATAAGTATACACAGGTTCATTTTTGAGTACATCGCATCAATTCTATTGTCCGACGCCATTATCGTAGAATCATATGCATATGAAGTTATATATGTAAGTGGTGGTTATATATACCTATATATTCGAAACCTATGTATATAACCACCACCCTTCTGGTGGTTCTTGGAGTTTAAAAATATAGTGATTAAAGAATAGTGGGAGAGGACACCACTCTGCGGAACCCCATTTCAATTATCTTTAATTTAGTATGTTAGCCTCAAAATTATAGTACCATGGTCCCCCTCTTAAGTACTGGATGAAGCGTTGTTTAATCGATGTCCTCAAGTGTCGTTGTATAGTTGACTGTGTCGACGGCTTTCGACAAGTCAGTGACAGATTGAAGACATTGGTGAAATGGCTTACTCTCGTCGATTATCGTCACGTATACTCGGATTAGACTGATATTTGACAATATTCCACTCCAGCGGAGAAATTGTTCCGCCAGCTCTTTTTCCCCATCGTTTGGCAGGTAGTATTGCCAAAGAGCATAGTGTGCGAAAAAGTCGCCATGTACCAATCCACTCACATCTGGTGCACAGGCCGGAACACATCGGGAAAGACAACAACCATAGCAGGAATTGCATCTGACGTGATGTTCCGATTTAGTATGGTCTGACATATGTAACAGAGGGTGAGGGAAACCAAGAGTTGCCCTATGGCCCTCATGGGTGATCAGACTGGGAGTCATCCTGCCTAGTTGAGCTCCACGGGACCGTAGAGGTTGATTGTTGTTCATTCGGCTGGAGTGGCGGTACAATGCCCAAACTGGGTGCATTTTGCACAGTCGTTGAAGCTATTGTCGGATTAGTGAAAAGAACTAAAGATTTTTCCAACCATTATATTAATTACATCAAATCGAAATGATATTATGGTGAAGCCTTTTTGCGCAAACGCAGCTGAAAAATTACTCCGCGCCTGGCTTGAACTTAATACTGCAAGGTATAGTTTTAATTATGATACTTACCGATCCAAACAAGGTTAGAACGTCAAAATGACATCCCCGATATCGTAGAAGCATCCTTTCAGAAAGGAAAAGTAAAGAGCTTTGCCATTGTTAGTGCAGAGCAAGGAGAAGTAAGCATTAGCGTTCATGACTTTATTAATGCATGTGTATTTGTGAAGATTTCGTAAATAAGAGGACAAGTGAGTGTTATCTTTTTCTTAAGGCTTTATTTCGAATAATTAGTAGATGGTTTGTGCCGGTTGAGCGGTTCTTCAGTTATCACATTTTTTTAACAAATGAATTCAATATGCACAGATGCTATATCTATAAATATAAAAGGTAATGCCACTTTTCGTGGTAATTTTATAACTTATCGTTCCCCCCAGTACCGCCGTCAAGGGAGGTCAAATTCATGGCATTCTGTGACAAGTTGCATTTACTTCGCCACACCTCTGTTGGTCTCGTCACGTCAATGTTAGTATGTTTGAGTCGTGGTTGTTCGTTACATTTAACTACTCTCTTCTCCGCCGCTGTTCGCTGGCACGTTGGGATTTCATAACCCTGGCTATAACTTCGCAAGCAGCTTTCCACTTCTTTACTGGTTCGACCAATTGGGTTACCAAGTAATCGGGAGTTGGGTCTATACGGAACGCATTTTTTAAATGTTGCCTCTCATGATTTTATTTTCGACGGTATCGCCTCCGCAATAATCACATGTATCGTTATTTGTGTGTCCGAATCGTTTCAGATATGCTTTGAAGCAGCCATATCCTGCGAGGCTTTGAGTTAGGTGGAGATCTACCGTGTGGTCTATTTAGCCATGGTTCAACGTTGGGGATCAGTCGGAATGTTTACCGCGTCCTCCCAGCGTTTTTGCCAGCGTTATCTGCCCTTGTAATTCTTTTTAGTGTCGAAACGGTGTAAGCCCGCAATCACTAGGTGTATTTGTGTGATTGTATTTCGAGGGCTTTTCCCCATATGTGGACGCCGAATAGTGACTTTAGCACATCAGATAATATTCGTATTCTATTTTGCTTTGGCCCACGGGTATTGAGCATTAACCGGGTCAAGGCTCTGCACACTTTTGTAGCTTTTTCGCATGTGTAGGCTAAGTGTTCCTTAAAGGGCGTTGTTGCATCAAGTATTTAATTCCCGATTGTGTAGTGATGCTTACATCCTTTGTATTGAACGTGGCAACTTCACGGACTTTTCTGCCAGTAATAAGCACTGCTAGGTTCAGTCCGTTAGTTTCGAGTCAATCGCTTATTAACGCTATTGTCCTGTTGGTTATCGTAGCTATATCGTGTATGTGTTTAACTATCGTCTGCGAACCCAATGATGTGAACGTTTTTGGGTACTTTTAGCAACAGTACTCCATCGTACATGATATTCCAGAGTAGCGGCCCAAGTACAGATCCCTGAGGTACTCCAGCAGTGACTTTATATTTTTTAGAGCCTTCGTTTTTGTTGTAGCTCAAAGTTATTTCCTCGAAAGAGCTTACTATAATGTTGTAAATGTATAGAGCGATGGAGAAGCTTTTTAGTGCATTCAATATACCATGCCAGGATGTTGAGTTAAAGGCATTCTGTACATTCAGTGTTACCATACAGTACTGTATTTTGCCTCCTTTCCATCTTTTCCCATTTATAACCCGTTCAGCCAGGGTCTTTACTAGGGTTATCGCTGCGGTTGTGGTCCTTTTTGAATCCGAATTGGTTTTGGGATAGTCCACCGGCATCGTCGATTGCCTTTCCAGCGGAGTCTAACATCCATAGGGGCCGAAAGTGGTATGGTTCTGTCATTGGTTTATTAGGTTTTGGCAGTAATATCAGACATTGCCTTTTCCATATGGTGGAAAAGCGGCCTCCCTGGATGCATATATTATACATTGTATATGTTTTTAGCAATCGCTGTTTTAGCGCTTTATTCGGAATTCCATCTGGTCTACTTAGTACAGACTTAGCAAAATATGGCATTGACATTTCCCTCATCTAGGCGGCTGCTTTACTAGATTATGGCCGTAGGACGGAAATGCATTCACAACAAACTAACATAAAAAATAGCGGAAGAACTGCATTGTTGATAAAAAGTTCTATTACAATTTGAGATAAACAGAAACATTTTCAAAGCATTACACATAACAGTGCAATATTTAAACGGAAACGATGAAGTATATGCGTACAATTTCAAAGTGGTCATTCCTCAAAAATAATACAATTGCTAAATATTGGGGATGGTAGAATAGAACGCAAGCAACTACGCAGTGCAATGAATCATAACTCGTCGATGAATGTTAAAACACGTGCATCGCAAAAGACTGATACCATAACCTTGCCAGCCGACTTTTACGTCTTTCCACGTTTCAGGACTGGTTCAAAATTTGCTGTGCACTAGGCTGACTTTCGATTGGACTGTAGTGATGATGGACGAATGTTTCTACTGTCTCACACCGACACAAAAATTCGGTTTCATTACGATTAAAGAGCACTCAAACAATCCTCAGAATCAGCAATTCGTTGTTTTTGTTGGATTATGAACTTGCATGTCACCCACTTTTCACAGAGATTTCGCTTCTTTAAGGCGTTCACTGCCTTCATTGCCCTCGGTGCTTATTTCGCCTCTTTCCAACTTAGCAAATCTCTTTTCAAAGGATGATTTCTCTGGTGCAGAGCTATAATTCATTAACTAATACTTCCTTCTTTTAAATATAATGGCTGACTGGAAATCATATACTAGATGGTATTAGTAGTACAATATATGTATCAGCAACATAAAAAGATGCATCCTCTAGTTACATAATAAAGACAATTAAACAGGATGGCGGCAACTAAATGGTGTGGGGATGTTTCTCTGAGCAAGGCGTTGGTCTTTTATTTTGACCACAATGATCGACTTTGAGTATGGAGATATTTTTGATTGATATCTGAGTGGTTTAAGGATACAATCCCCTAATCCCAATCCGATTTAGAACTTATGGAGTGACCTTAAGAAACGCAATTGTGGCGGAAAACATTGATACTCCATTGGAAAGCTGTCAAAAAGTAATTCAATACATGCCAAATAGAATTGGAAAACGTATGATAAACCACAAAGGATATACAGAATATTAAAAAAAAAATTTTATATTTAGAAAAAAATTGTATACCTATTTCTTGTTTTGAAGAAAATTTCAGTTTTAATAAACGGAATCTAAAGCTTTCCGATATAACAAAGTTGTTTTAATTAAGGGCTAAGTTCGTTTACAAAAGAACATTTTATAGTTTTGCAACTTGCAAGAATAAAATTCAGAGAAATACTTTAAGGTGTGAAACCAATCATAGTGTAAAGTTAGCCGGATATTCGAAAATGCTGATATTGGTTCTATAGGGGCTAGGCCAAGTTTCCACTCAAATTTACCTATTTTATGCACAAAGATATACTGTTATGAGGGCAGCAGGCTTTCTTATTTTCATTGGGATAACTCACATATTGGCCGATATACATACATATGCGGTATAAAGTTACCCGGACAATTAATTTCTCATACATTGACTAATATTTTCTGTCAAAAGTCAACTATAGGTACAGGGGTGCGCAAATTAGGTACCTAGGGGCTTGAAGTTTTGGTTTGATTTGGATAAATTTTAGGCATAGGGTGGCATACTTTAAAGGTACTAATTATGCAGAGTTTTATACCGTTACATTGATTGCTTCTTGATTTGTATAGCGGACAGTGTTATAATTGTGTTATATGGAAAGTGGTTGTGGTCCGATTTCGCCCATTTTCACGCAGTAATATAATATAAAAATGCTAGAACAATATCAAGTACCAAATCGGACTAACATAAAGCTCCTCGTACCATCTCGGAGGTAAAAGTTAGGCGGGTATTGTCACTTGCGAAGCGAATTTATTTGGCGAAGCGAACACTTTGGCGAACATACCCCAAATTTGCATTGTGAATGGCGAATGTGTCATTTATACTTAAAAATATCTATTATTATATCAACTGAAATTCGAAAATATGTTTAACAACGCGGATCTGTATTTTGAGGATAATTACGATGTGGAAACGCGAACTACTTAAAAGAGATCATACCCATTTTGGAAAATGAAATTTGTCGTACCCGTATAAGCGTAGATATGAGTGAAGAAGAATTTGCAGGAGCAAATTTTATTCAAGATCGGGAATACCAAATGTAATAGGCTGCATCGATGGAACCCATATTGCAATTTATGCTTCTACCACAAACAAACCCGTCTATCTAAACAGAAAATTATTTTTTAGCATAAATGCAATAATTGTGAGTTTTTATGAATTTAATACAGTAAAATTGGTATAAAAATTTTATTGAATTTTTATTACAGGCTTGTGATCATGATATGAATATCCGTTTTGTGGATGCTAGATATGCTGGTTCTACACACGATTCGTTCGTATGGAATAATAGTTCTCTAAAGGCATGTTTAGAGGCAGCGCATCAAAGGGGAGATCAGAACTCTATTTATTTAGGTATTTGACATATGAATATTGAAAACAAAAATACATTTGCAGGTGACTCCGGATACCTAAGCCCTTATTTATTAACACCTTTCCGTCATGCAGAATCTGGAACTAGGGAGTCAATTTTTAATAAGAAGCACGCAAAAGCGAGAATGTTATTGAACGTACGATTGGAGTTTTGAAATCCCGTTTCAGATGTCTTCTGAGTGATAGAGAAATGCGCTACGATCCTGCTAAAGTAACATCCGTTATTAATATATGCTGCGCCTTGCACAACATTTGTAAAAAATTTAGAATCGGTGATCCGGAGGAGGCTGAAACTGATGCCGTTGTACCATTGGAAACAATTAATGAAAATGGCAATGGTTCACCAGGAGAGCGCCGCAGAAGACAAATTGCTGATGCTTTGATGTAAATGAAACTATACCGACTTCAGTGAATAATATATTGTATTCTTTTATTTTATTGAATACTTTGAAATTCAATATTACATAGATAATAAATATATAAAAATTACAAAAGCTACATGCCTTTAAATCAAATTAAAAAAATCACAGATTCAATTCCGTCACTTACAATAATAAAGTAAAAATAAATTCATCACATGTTTTCTTAAAAAAATCTCAATTTCAAGTTCGGTTAAAATATGAAATAAAAAAAAATTCATCACATTCTTATGAAATAAACTATAAACTAAATTCAATCTATTTACAAGCACCCTATTTACCATATTTTTTTGCATTTTTAATTTTAAAATTTTTAGTTTTATTTCCATCTTTTCTTTATGTCTTTTTTTTCTAAATTCTCTTCCTTCTTCCTTTCTTCTTTCATTTTCATTAATTTAATTTCTTCCTGTTTGAGTTCATATGTTTTTCTTGCATACCGTGCAATATCATCTATTTTTCTTTCCATTTTTGGAATTTTGTTGGAAAGGGTGTCTTGAACTTCGGCTTGCTTTTCAAACGCTTTCATCCGAATGACTTCACGTTCCTCTACTATCATTCTAGGACGGCTGCTTGAGGATTGCGATAAACTTTGCTGAGCATAAGGTCCTCCTCCTGTGGCAACAGGTCGCGTCGGTTTGTCGCTATTTTTTTTTTTTTAGTTTCAGTTTATAATCTAACCAAACCTAAATGCTACGCATAAGTAATTTCAACCAAACAAATTAATTAAATTTTTACCTTATTCCACTCGCGCCCGTTTCRCAATGGTGGACCAATGGCATTGAGTTCGGCAGCGAACAGGTCCCATTGCTCTGCCCTGCTTTTCTTTGTCGATCCAAAATTCCCCATTCCTCTGGCGACGTCCGGATTATTTTCCATTAACGCAACCGATTTGGTGCGTTGTTGTACGTTTTGTTCTAGAAGTATCGTTTTGTTAAATATAATTAAAAAATTACAATTGCTCAAATAAAGATCAAAATTCACTTACGTCCTTTCCATTTCAAATAAAAAAAATACATTCGTTAAATTTTGATAGTAATGGCGAAGCGAATGCCGTTTTTTCGCCAGCGGCAATACCAGAAATTTATTTTTGTCGCTCGTTCGCCATTTTCTGGCGAATTCGTTAAGAGATTCGCAACTTACAATTCGCCACGGCGAAACTCGCCAAAATTTTCATTCGCTTCGCAAGTGACAATACCCGCCTTAATGTCTTTGGCATACTCAATTACGGATTTATTGCACTTTTAGTAGTTTTGAACAGTATCGTTATATGGGGAGTGAGCGCGGTTACCTTCCGATTTCGGCAATTTTCACACTGTCGATAGAACACCTTATAATATTTTTGTAGCTTTAGTAGTTTAGAAAATATGTACATTAAACATTTTTTCTCACAGGCGCCTCTTGCTATTGCGATCCCCTAATTTTTTCTTTGTACTAAGGAACCCGTATACCCATTTTCAATTTTTTTTTCTCAATTTTGCTCAAGTTACAGCTTGCACGGACGGACATACACTTGGAAAGACCGACAGTTACACGGATTTCATCTTTTCTCGTCATCCTGATAATTTATATATATAACTCTATATCTATTTCGATTATTTCAGGTGGTACGTACAACCGTTAGGTGAACAAAACTATATTACTGTGTAGCAACTGGTTGCAAGACTAGAAAAATCACATTTCACTCGAAAATTTTAAATATAAAAACAATTAATTTAAGTTTAAGTAACAATTTATTACTAACACTTAAAATAAAACTTAACTAATGAAGCATTACAGTATATCTAGATATAATATTTATAGGCAAATAATGTCTTGGTTCTAATATCTCAGTAATTTAGAAAACCTTCTAATACTATACAAATTATCCCAAAAGAAAGCAATATATATTTAAAACAAATTCGCTATTAATTTAGCGACTATTATCTTTATGAATTCCAAAATATTTGTTTGTTAGAAAGTCAAACTCAGCGTGCCGAACCAAAACATTCCCAATATCTTGCGTTGTGATATTCAGACTATCAGTAGTTGGTGGATTTTGCTTTGAGGCTACTGCACGTCTTATAATTTTTTCAATGAATGTGTTTAAACACTGGGACAATACTGTTTGCGCTAAAGGATATATTAAATTTCCACCAATTTGTTCCGGTTGCAGTTGTATATTAAAATCTCTGCAAATATCGCTTACAAGTTGAGAAGACTTTTCTAGGTGTTCCGGGATTGCTAAATAGAACTGCTGTTCTTGTTCACAACGATTTGGATTTGATCGTAGATGTTCTATATTAAATCTGTTACGATTCTTTGACATCGATATACTAATGATATCAATTGGCTCCTCGGAGAATTCTACACCAGTTTCTTGGTCAATAATATTTTGGCACCCACAATCGAGCCAAGATGTAATACGATGTTTTGGAGTTATTGATTCATACTGTATATACTTCTGCTCGAATTTAACTTCGTTTTTGACAAACTGTGAAAAGTCATGTCCTTGCAATAGATTATCAGTTTGTAATTTCTCTGGTTCAGTAAGCTGGTCAGGCATATTTTGTACTTGCACCGGGTAGGATAGAGTTATGTCAAATGACTTCATCTTTGGGGTGAATGCGTGATAACGAGCATAAACTAGTACTTCACGTGTGCTCCAAAACCGCCATTTGTTATTAGAAGTAATCGCTTTTAAATATTTGTGGTTGCGAACAAAGCAAGTGATGTATTTAGCGCGCAACCATTCGCATGCGCGTTGTTTTAAAACGGGCATTAAGTCGAATTCCTTTTCGCTATTGCTTACGAAAGAGAAAGCGGATGCTAAAGTATTTTTGGGTGAAATAAGAGGTAAGTGTCGTAATATGTAGTCTATAGCGGAATTCATTGAATTATAATTTTGATTCAAAAACTCTTGTTCGAATTTACTTCTACACTGCTGCAGAAGCTCAAACGCACTACTTGCTTTGGCCCGTGTTTGCCTTATACCCAAATGGAGTTCCGGTACATGTGATTTAATTGATCCTGATATCATTTCTGGATTGCTTAATGTGATGTTGTCTTTACTAAGTTTTACCGAAGAGTGTGTATAATCATGATCATATAGCATACTTTGTAGAGCTTTATGTTGTACTTTTTGCTTTGGCATCTGCTGTTGATGTTGCCTCTGTAAATTGGTTTGCGGTTTCAATAAGGAAACTTGTTTCTTTCGTTCCTGCTTCAATTTCATTTGTAAGGGGTCAATAATGAATAATTTTCCTCCTTTTTGAAAAACCATTTGTTTTTGAGAGCTTACAGAATTATTTTTACTTTTTGAATTGTATATGTTGTTTGTTGCAAGGAAATTACCATTATTATTTGTCACTAAAAAATTGCTACGATTAACATCATTTGAAACGGTTAATAGTTTTGAGGCATGCTTTTCCATCGCCAAAGAGGAGTCGGTAAATGTATTTTTCTTTCTTGATTCAGATAATACACTATCCAAATTTTGAGACGAG
Organism: Bactrocera latifrons; assembly: GCF_001853355.1. Lineage (NCBI taxonomy): Eukaryota > Metazoa > Arthropoda > Insecta > Diptera > Tephritidae > Bactrocera > Bactrocera latifrons. The sequence continues at coordinate 41,459 of NW_017537280.1, forward strand.
TCAGCAGTTCCTGCAAAATTTCAAAGAAGTACAACAATAAGTATAAAAAAATAATTATTATTATTATTCGCTGTAGGTGTGTTACAATTTGTAATAATCTAATTAGGTGATACTTATTTTAGGTATATTTTCATAGGTATTTTATTTATTTGTAAACATGAAGATCTCGGTTTTTTACTCACCATTTAATAAGCTTCCCATTTTCGCGTCCCCTACTGGTTTTTGTGTTGTAGCCACTAAAACTTGCATAAATTTTATTTTGCCCTCCGCATCCACCAACTGTACCAATTTCTTTTGCAACACAGTTTTTTCATCTGCATTCTCCACAGGCATATTTGCGAAAGCAGAATTACTATTTAGCGCGACAAATTTATTCATATTTGTAATCTTTAATGGCATAAACTTTCCTACTTTACTTAATGCAACAATATTATTATTGTTTCTGTTAGTGTTTGAAACTTGATGGGCATTGGCCACATTTGTAGTTGAAAGCTTCATTATCATAGGAGTTGTGAGCTGCATTGATTTACTACTTTTTATAGTAGTAACAACTTCTTTACTTATGTCAGAATTTTTATTTGTCGATTTTGTGTTGACAATTTTTGCATATCTAAGGTTTGATATATTACATCGAGTATTACTAATATTTGAAGTAGAGGATTGACTAACAATAACACTTTTTGTAAAAATTTCTTCTTCGCTAGTCCTTTTACTGTTCAGTTCCGATATTTCACCACTATTCGCGCATACTATCTTATCTTTGCTTAGAGGGGAGTCATTTATTTCATTATTTGATGAACAGTCTGACTTTTGGAGACTCTTGCAGATTATTTTAATCGGACTATTATTTGAAATATTTGCAAGCTGTTCGTTTACGACAACTGATGGCTCTATTTTTGTAATATCAGCAGAAGCTGAATCCATGTTAAAAACCCCGAATAAATTATCGTCTAAATCTTCTTTGTTATTTGTGAAGGATATTTTACGATGCTTCGTGTTATTTCCATGATCTCTTTCGCCTGTTTCAAAAATATTTTCACTTGTAAACGGTTGTATATTTTCATAGACGTTTTTCTTTACATCAAACAACGGCTCATCTTTTGCTTTGGTAATTATAATATCAGAACGAATCCAAATTTCCATTAAGGTCTCTGAACCAAGAGTGTGCATTCCACTTAACGTACGATCAAGTACCACATTATGTATAAGTTGTACAGGCTTTTGTTGTAGATGTTCATGAAAGAAGAGCTGAATTCTCATTGGAAATTCACCCCACCCTCTGCGGGCTATTTGGAAAGGCGCCGTTCTAATGTCTACTATGTCATTTGGGCGATATGAAGGGTGAAGATGAAAACGAACTTTTTTTATAAAGGATTCTAAATTAATTTTAGCATCTTTTGATTGCACATAAACTAACCATTTATGGGTTAACATATTTTCGCTTGATATTTTTACTTCAGCTCTAGCATCTACTTCTCCTCCTATATACGTTGAAGTATTTCCTATAACAACAAGATGTTTTGTTTTGTTGTTAAAACGAGCTGAATTCAATGATTTTCTAGTTTCTGATTGAATAAAACTAGCCATCTTACCGGTTTTAGATGATTGTAAATCTGTGAAATCATTATTGTGAGATCTCATTTGATCAAATGTATTAACTTCATCTACAATCGGTATTTCTTTTTCTTTTGAATGATGTATCACTAAACCTTGATCTTTTATTGATTGTTTTAAACATTTTTTTTGGTGTTTTTGTGATTGAGATCGGGATCGTAAGGTGTTCAATGCATTTTGAGCCGCTACACGCTCAGGTAGAGAACGTTGTGTAACTTCATACATTTTGTTGGGGTAGTCTCCCATTCTTTTTTTAAAAGATGGGTGCAGTGCTATTTGAAGACCATGAACCTCTTTTTCGAAAAGAGTTTCTTTTCCACGAATTGCTAGGGTATCATATGCTGATATTGATAAGTCTTGTTTCTGGTAATAGTCTGATACAATTACATACCGCAAACGATCCAACAAAGAGCGAGCTTGATCTAAACGTTTTTCAATCGCAGCTAAATGTTCTTGTTTTAAAGATATTTCCTTTTGAAACTCATTTGAAATTATTTCGGAAATACATTTCAATTTAGTTTTCGTGGGTGTTAAAAATACGTTTTTTCCCATAATATTAGATTCACCATGGCGCAACTTTTTATATGGACTTGAATACAATCGTATGTAATCCGGATCATGGTATTCGCTCGAATGCTTACGCTTTTGTGATGAAATAGTGTTGGGAAGCATGGTGAACGAAGCACTACAATTTTTGACGAAAATTGAAGATTCTTTAATATGGAAAGTAAAAATTATCTTAGAAAATTTTCATTATTTTCAATAATTGTTTTTTTTTAGAAATCAACAAACCCGCTTTCTCCGACAAATTAGTATGCAAAAAAACAAAATAGTAGATGTGCCAGGAAAACCTGACGTTAACTACGTTGGCCCTAAAACTGTTTTCAGTAAAAGATTGCCAGCTTTCAACCACTGATTACAGCGGAATTCTGCCTCTAGTCACTATTTGAGACAATTTAAGGGAAGTCTCAATTTGCGATTAGTTACTATTCACTAAACAGTCTCTGTCGTTAGTCTCAAAATATTGACTCATATTTGAAACCTTATAGTTAGCACGTCACAAAATTATGAAGAACCCTTCTTTGCCAATTTGAATATACTGAGTAGAGATCATCATACATATTAACCGATTGTCGTTTTATATGTTTTGTAAGCAACTCAAACACGAAAATCACCTCAATTTTACATAAATTGCGTAAATATTACGAAACAAAGTATATTTTTATTTTTATTCGTAATTATGTTTTTTGACTATGTTATAGAAAATTTAATATTTGTTATCGACATATTTATTTTCATTCAAGTATAAAAACATCTCTGAATAATGAAATGTAATAAATTTTGTGACTGTCACTTTCAGAATAGCAAAATCGTCTCAAGTCACAAAAATTGTCTCTGTCTTAAAATCTCAAATTTAGAGACTTGTATCACGGTACAGAATCCCGTGGTTAAAAAAATGCATTGCTATTTTTTCGTATAATGTACATATTAGATAGTCGACTACCCAATATATTCTATTAATAATATTACCTAGTCATATTTAAGTTAAGTAAAATATTAGAATAGATTCTGATCCAGGTTCCAACTCAGTAACACATAAAGATCATACAATCTAAAAGTTTACGTAAAAAATTTGTTGTTGTTGTGGACACGTATTTTCTATATCGACTCAATATAAAGAATTTTGGAATTATACATATTCAAAATTTCAGAGTCCGCAAAAAACATCTTCATATTTACGTATAAAAAAAAATTATTTCATTATGAAAATAACTAGCCGGACTATTCTTTACGACTTTTTCTCAACCTTCTAATGATATACACTTGTGCTCACACAATTAAGCCACATAAACGTTATGGTGTATAAATTCATAAAAGTTGAATTTTATTGATAAATCGAAAAAAAAAAGTTTCACAAAATTAAAAGAAAGTACTTAAACTTTATTGTACTTATAGKTTTTTAAAGGTAAATTTTAATGTAAAAGCAAAAATCTGTTTTCTTCTTCATTGGTATGTATTTTTCGTGCTCATATAATTAAGCCACCTGCAAAAATAAGCTGTCAGATAAAGGAATTCGATGTTTTGTTCAAAAAAACTTGCCTTATTTAGACTAATATTTTGTTGGGAATCCCTTTTGCAAAATTACTTCCCTGCAGTGTTGGTTCATTGTACGGACTAGTGTGTTACATTGGTCCGGAGTAATTTTGCTCCATTCTTCATTTAAAATTTGCCACAACGTAGCCTTATTTGACGGTTTTCTCGCCGCAACTGCCCTTTTAATAATCCCCCAYAGATTCTCTATAGGGTTTAAATCCGGGCTTTGGGCAGGCCACTCAAGACACTTGATACGGTTCATCGCAAACCAGTCCTTAACGACCCTGGAGCAGTGCTTTGGGTCGTTATCCTGTTGAAATATCCATGCTAGTGGTAAATTATCGGCGTAATTTTTATCTAGGTGTTCGGCTAAAATGTCTCTGTACATACTGCCAGTCATTTTGCCCTCAATTTGTACAAGTGGTCCTACTCCTGTCTCTTATACACATCTAGATGTGTATAAGAGGCTTAATTATGTGAGCACAAGTGTATGTATACTTTGAATTTTTAGAATTGTTTTATAAACAATTGTTACATATTTATAAACAAATAATTTCTTTCTCTATTTGGAACTCGTATCGTCATTCCTTACTGGCTCACGGCCGGTCCGTCTATATAGGCAAGTTAGAAAATTCCCTAGGACGAGCAAATTTAGAGGGGAATTTCAGCAAATTTTCTTTACTATATATATATAATATTTATTTTTCAATTTAATTTAAATAATATACAAAATAATTTACGAAATTTAGTTCATAAAAGTCATAGTTTCATATTTCACCACTATCGGTTCGGAAGGAGAAATTTTTAACAGAAATGAGCGAACAGAGCTGAGCATTAAATGAATGTATTATATACAGTACATTACTATTCCAGACGTATGTTCGACTTTTGGCCTATATTTTTTATACGATTACGTGCTATAATATCAGTTGATATGAATATCATTTGCGAATTTTTATGGTTTCAAGCAAAACTGATAACATTATTTTTAATTTATGCAATTCTCCAAGCAATTTTTGTAATTAATGGGCAAATGAGCTACTTTTTAAATATTTCTTATCTTTGATAATGTAATATAATTTGATATGTATGTAAGTACATATCTGCATATACATACATGTATATAAGTCGCCCGCAAAAACTACAAATATTGTCCTACAAAAACAACAATCGTCTCAAACATCRTCACACGTACTTATATTCATTATGTATATGCGTACACATGTGAATATGTCACCCGCAAAAGCTATAAGTATTGTTCTGCAAAAACAACAATCGTCTCAAATAGCATCAGAAATCAATTTGTCAGCCAAATTTTTTAGTAAATTACACGACGAAAAATTTTTCTTAAACGCACTTTCAAAAGGCACATTCGATTCATTCATAAAAGCAGACGTCATTACATCTTGCCGAGCATCTTTGCCAACAAGCGTCTTTTCGCGACGATGGCCAAAGCTAAAAATCATAAATTTAATATATTTCTGAAAGTTGTATGAGAAGGGAAAAGTAACAACCCTGCAAATATAATTATTCAAATATATTAGAATAAAATTGACAACGTCGTTTATTTGCCGATGTTCATGAAAATATTCAATATTCCTCTGATTTATGTGTACAGCCAATCCCGAATAAGTGCCAATCCCTCTTAACCTCCTGTTTCTTGCTGCATCTCAAGCTTTGTTTTTTTTAATCACATAGAAAGTATTGTTTCAAGTACGACTCGCTTAAGTATCCGCAGTCGCTTATTTACCATATTATATTTTTATTTTTAACAAACCACAAAAATCTGTATCTTTGATTGTGGCACATAACCGGAATTGACTGTATTTGTCAAGGAATGTAAAAAATATTTCGTAACTCTAAAATATTTTTACGCGGCTCCCAAAAATCCGCGTCGATATGCATGCAAGCTCACACATAAACATATAGTATGTCGGAGATTTCGTTTGTAGATGCTTCCATAATTTAAACTTTTTAATACTACAACCGGATAACGTACATTTATAGAGAAGGTAAAACAAGGACAAGCGTGTGAAGTGTCAAGTGCCATGAATTTTCTATTCATGGATTTCACCTATTTTGGCTCGGCAGGAGAGAAGTTACCAGAAACGAGTTAACAGAGCAGAAAATTCAATGAAAATTATGCTCAGAAATATACACTGCTATTACTGACGAATGTTGGCCTTTTGGCTTATATTTTTATACGCTAACATGCTATCACATCTATTGATATGGATATCATTTTGCGAATTTGTATGAATTCATGCAAAATTGATAACGTTATTTTTAATTTAGGCAACTTTCCAACCAATTTTTGTAATTAATGGGCAAATAGCTACTCTTTAAATATTTCTTATCTTTGATAATGTAATATAATTTCATATGTATGCATATATTTGCTATATATGTAGGGGAAGGTGGGGAATCCAGGGCTAGCGCGATATTTTTTTCCCTAGTATAGGTTGACAGCTGCAACCAACTGTCATCGGCTCGTCTTATACTAAGCTCAGTTTCTATATAGCACTCGAGCTGTGAACACGTATTATAACCTCTCTGCGACAACAAAAAGAAAATCGACACTCCGAAATTTTTTTTTCAACTCTGTGTACAGTTGATTTTTTTCACATTTTCCAATAAATTCATCCAGGTAAATATGTTTATAATATTAGT